>NC_045444.1:105195429-105199694 GCF_002776525.5 Piliocolobus tephrosceles | reverse complement strand
GAGACTCCATCTCAAAAAAAAAAAAAAAAAAAAGAAATCCTGTTTGCTCCATGTCCAAAATATATTCAAAATCTGACTACTTTTTTGTCACTCCATTGTTATCACCCCAGTTGCCATCCAGGACGCCATTGTTTCTTGCCTGGATTATTATTACAATAGCCTCCTAACTGCTCATCCTACTTCCCATTCTCCCCTACTCCCCATAGACATTCACAAGACCAGAATGAAGAGTGATCCTTTTAGGATGCAAGGTAGATCATGTAATTCTCTGTTCAAAAGTCTCCAATAGATGCATCCTCCATTCAAAGTAAGAGCCCAAGTCTTCACCAAGGTCTACAAAGCCTGCAACATCTGGCCCCCACCATTACCTTCCTGTCTCATTTCCTACTATTCTCCACCTTTTTTTTTGAGACGGAGTCTCGCTCTGTCGCCCAGGCTGGAGTGCAGTGGCCGGATCTCAGCTCACTGCAAGCTCTGCCTCCCGGGTTTACGCCATTTTCCTGCCTCAGCCTCCTGAGTAGCTGGGACTACAGACGCCCACCACCTCGCCTGGCTAGTTTTTTTTTTTTTTGTATTTTTTAGTAGAGACGGGGTTTCACCGTGTTAGCCAGGATGGTCTCGATCTCCTGACCTCGTGATCCGCCCATCTCGGCCTCCCAAAGTGCTGGGATTACAGGCTTGAGCCACCGCGCCCGGCCTTCTCCACCTTCTTAAACTCATTTCATCCATACTGGTTCCTCATAGCTCCTCAGGTATGCTAGGCATGCTTTCGTCTCAGGGTCTTCCCTCTTCCCCAGAATAGGTGCACGACTCACTCCCCTTGACTCCTTCCAGTCTTTTCTCAAGTGTTACCTTCTAGTGAGGCCTACCCTGACCATCCAACTCAGCACTCCTCATCGCCTTTCCCTGCTTTATTTTTCTCCACAGCTTGTATAGCTTTTCTCACCTTTCTATATATTATTATTTTAATAATTTCACTATCTCCTCGACCAGAATGGAAACTCTATGATGGGCACTGTTTTATCTCCTGTACCTAGAATAGTATCTGGCATACAGAAAGGACTCAAAAAAATATACATTCAACTGAATTGAGATAATCTGGATAGGAGAAAATTATGGTGCTCCCTAGAAAAATATTATTTTTGCTAAAGTATAAACACAGTGGACAATGAAGAAGAGGGTTAAACAAAATTTCTTATAAAAATAAGGGCACTTTGCTTGTCTTTCATTTCTAAAACAACTGGAATTTAAGGAAGGACAGAAAGCAGCCTCATTTTATGGATGGAGAAATCAAGGCCCTGGAAGCTTATTCTAAGCCATCCAATGAGTTAAGGTTTTCCAATGCTTCCAATTAGATTATAATTCTAACAGGTCTGACTAAAAGCCCTTTCTGGTAAATTGCACAATCTTTATAATAGCTACCCTTCATAAAGCAGCTTGGATTCCCTATACATTAGAACTCCACTAAATATTAAAATTAGTCACTAAGTCTGAGCAACCTAATTTACCGCTCTGTTTAATCCTACCCTTTCCTATTTCAGCTCCACCGGCCTTGACTTGAAAGTAGGTAACCAAATATAGTTCATCTAGGAAGGAGGAAATTGGAAGGCAAGAAATGATATAAATAAGCTGCCAGACCAGGATCTTGTGTGAACAGGACACCAGCACTTCCAACAACACCACACAGAAGCTAAGAGAGGGGTTGAGCCTCCCAACCCTTGTCCTGGGAGCTTCAAGTATGGTGAGGCACAATTTTTATTAAAAGAGTTTACAAACAGATTAAACACACACACACACACCCCAAAAAAACATACACTCTCCATGCTCACCCACAGATAGGAATGTTGGCTAAGGGCCAAGGAATCCCTCAATAACTGGGACTGATGGCATTAATCCCCACAGCCTAGAGCTGAGACAGGCTCTGTCTTCATCACTGTCCTGGAGCCAGCAAGTCTAAGGCAAAAACCTGCTGGGAGGATTAAAGGAGCTCCAGAAAGGAAGAGATCTTTTAGGCTGAGGTTTTTGCCTAAGGTCCATGAGGAAGGTCCCTAGAGTTAAACGCACATTATTGGAGAAAAGTCCCCTGGATGTAGAGAAGAAAGGACTCTTCTCTGGCACCAACAGCAATAAAATTTACTGGTTGAAAACATCCTGAATCTGGGAGAAGGAAGAAGCTTTATATATAAATCTCTTCTAGTCTCTTGTTCTCAGCTGAGTTGGCAGCCTATCTCTTTTCTAGTCTCTTTAGTTCTCAGTTGAGTTGGTGGCTTGTGTAGTAGAATAAGGAAGAGTTGACAATAGCAGGGCAACCAAAGTTGGAGGCTGGACCACAGGAATCTGGAATCACATGCTATGGGTTGGCCTCAGGAGGTGAATGAGTTTCCTGCAGTGTTTGGCAGAGGCAGGCCTAGGACTGCTGTGTGGCAGTGACTGATTCCCCAGAGACAGCAAGGCTAGTTTCTCACTGGCACCCAGGGACACCAGTACCTGTAGGATAGAGAACAGATAATAGAACAGAACATGAGGCTCAGAAATGGTGGTGTCTGGGGCAGGTGCAGAGGACTTTCATTTACCCAGGAATTCCCACTTGAGAAGAGGAAGAAAAAGGAAATGGGCTCTTGAGGACTTGGAAAAGACTGAATGGGAGAAGAGAAACCTTGGAGACAGGAATCATCAGGACCAGAAGTCTACTTCCATTCTCTTTGGTTATAGACCATGAAACCAAGGCACTAAGGGACACATATACCTGTCCCCAGGAAGACTTGATGTATGCAGCAGTAACTCACAGTAAGCCAAAAGGTCTAATTCCCAGCCTTCAATGCAGACCAGTGGGTTCTAACCTCATTACCACCAAGAATCCCATTAATTATTTTCCCCATGGATTGAACAAGATTCCTACAGGATCTTCACCATCAGCCAGGCAAGGTGGCTCACGCCTGTAATCTCACACTTTGGGAGGCCGAGGTAGGGGGATCATGAGGTCAGGACATCGAGACCATCCTGGCTATCACGGTGAAACTCTGTCTCTACTAAAAAAAAATAAAATAAAATACAAAAAATTAGCCGGGCGTGGTGGCAGGTGCCTGTAGTCCCAGCTACTCGGGTGGCTGAGGCAGGAGAATGGCATGAACCCAGGAGATGGAGCTTGCAGTGAGCCGTGATCGTGCCACTGCACTCCAGCCTGGGCGACAGAGCGAGACTCTGTCTCAGAAAAAAAAAAAAGAAAAAAAAGATCTTCACCATCCTCTCAAATTTCTGTTCTGCATGAACTTCCCAATGCTACGACTTTGAGATGTCATAATTTGTATTACCATATGTAGCTATGTGTGATTTCCAATGGGCTTTTTTTTTTTTTTTTTTTAGAGACAGAGTCTCGCTATGTCACCCAAACTGGAGTGCAGCGCCATCATCTCAGCTCACTGCAACCTCCTCCTCCCAGGTTCAAGCGATTCTCTTGCCTCAGCCTCCCGAGAAGCTGGGATTACAGGCACCTGCCACCATACCCAGCTAATTTGTGTATTTTCAGTAGAGACAGGGTTTCACTATGTTGGCCAGGCTGGTCTCAAACTCCTGACCTCAAGTAATCTGCCCACCTCCATCTCCCAAAGTGCTGGGATTATAGGCAAGATCCACAGAGCCTGGCCTATTGCGCTCTTTATATACTGAAAATCGCAGTCAGACAGGGTGGCTCACACCTGTATTCCCAACACTTTGGGAGGCTGAGGCAGGTGTTCAAGGTCAGGAGTTCACGATCAGCCTGGCCAACATGGTGAAACCTTGTCTCCATTAAAAACGCAAAAATTAGCCAGGTAAGATGGTATGTGCCTATAATCCCAGCTATTTGGGAGGCTGAGACAAGAGAATTCCTTGAACCTGGGAGGCAGAGGTTGCAGTGAGCCAACATCGTGCCATTGTACTCCAGCCTGGACGACAGAGCGAGACTCCATCTTAAAAATAAATAAGTAGGCTGAGCGCAGTAGCTCACACCTGTAATCCCAGCACTTTGGGAGGCCAAGGAGGGCGGATCACGAGGTCAGGAGATCAAGACCATCCTGGCTAACATGGTGAAACCCCGTCTCTACTAAAAAAATACAAAAAATTAGCTGGGCATGGTGGCGGGCGCCTGTAGTCCCAGTTACTCGGGAGGCTGAGGCAGGAGAATTGCATGAACCCAGGAGGTGGAGCTTGCAGTGAGCTGAGATTGTGCCACTGCACTCCAGCCTGGGTGACAGAGAGAGACTCTGTCTCAAAAAAAAAAAAAAAAA
>NC_045444.1:105179004-105195329 GCF_002776525.5 Piliocolobus tephrosceles | reverse complement strand
GGCCTGGGCGACAGAGTGTGATTTAGTCTCAAAAAAAAAAAGAAAAAAAGAGCAGCTCACACCTGTAATCCCAGCACTCTGGGAGGCCAAGGCAGGTGGATCACATGAGGTTGGGAGTTTGAGACCAGCCTGACCAACATGGAGAAACCTTGTCTCTACTAAAAATACAAAATTAGCCAGGCGTGGTAGCACATGCCTGTAATCCCAGCTACTCCAGAGGCTGAGGCAGGAGAATTGCTTGAACCTGGGAGGTGGAAGTTGCGGTGAGCCAAGATCACGCCATTGCACTCCATCCTGGGCAATAAGAGTGAAACTCTGTCTCAGAAAAAAAAAAAAGAAAAAAGAAAATTGCGCAGAAGAGGCAGGATAAAGTAGTGGTTAAGAGAATGGGGTCTAGACTCAGACTTCTGAGTTCAAAAGCCCAATCCTACACACTGTCCTTGTAACTTGGACAAGTTATTAAATTATCTGTACCTCAGTTTTGTCATCTGCAAAATTAGGATGGTAATAAAGAAAATAACACAGTGAACACAGTGGCTGCCTCCCCTAGAACCATCATAACAGAACCATAATAACAGAAAATAAAGGTAAAATGCTTAGCATCGTGCTTTTCTCATGGTAAGTCTAAAAAAACAGTCAGCACCTTTGTGGTACACAGAGTAAAACTATTCTATCTCAGCATCTCTTAGTCTTCCCTTATCTCCCTCCTGCACAGCTCTAGAAGAGATCAACTGTGCTCCTTGAGATCTCAGACATTTCCCAGCCCATTGGAGCCCTCTTCTAGCTCCCTTCCCTTCTCCAAGGCTGGAGATGGTAATTGGAAAACTCACTCCAAGACACCGTCCTTGGGAGAAACACGGCATAAGTTTCTGGATGTCCTGATTCCAATTCCTTACAGATGATCTCAGATAAATGTTGTGAACTATAGGGGCCCTGATCATCATGATTCATAAGCACTGTAGGGTATACCTGATGGATGCCAGGCTCCTGTTGCAGGCTCCGGAGGGCAATGAGGGCGGCCTCCTTCACATTTGGCTGGGGGTCTCCACATGCCATCTCTAGGAGTCGCTGGGGTACTTGGCACTGTAACAGCTCCTCTCCCAACCCTTCAGGTCCCAAGTTGCCCAGAGCTGATGCAACATTGCGCCGGATACCAGCCTGAGGATCTCCAAGCAGCTGGGTCATACTGGGCACTGCAACTGCCAGGGCAGGTCCTAGAGGACCAGCCTGATAGGTTGCATTGCCCACAGCAAAGCTGGCACTGCACCGCACAACAGGATCCTTGTCTCCAAGCCCAAGCAGCAGAAGGCTGAGCAGTCCAGACTGGCTCTGCAGTGCCCCACGCAGGGCCACGCTGTGTTGGAGCAAGTGTCCCAGCAGCCTATAAGTGTGTGCCCGCACAGAATTCTCTGGGTGGCCCAAGAAGCTGCGCAGGGGCCGATAGGATTCATCAGAGCCAGCCAGAAGCTCTCGGATAAAGGACAAGTAGCTGGGAGACAGGATCCTGGCGGTATGGGCCAGCAGGGAGAGAAGGTCAGAGGTCAGCAGTGGCTGGTCACTCAGGAGGGCAACTGAGAGAAACGAGACGATGGTTCTAGGGGAGGCAGCCACTGTGTTCACAAACTGATTGAGAGAGGTGGGATCCATGAGGGCCAGGCGTGTGAGGAGGCTGATGGGCAGCTCCACTTGCGTCAACGGAAGATGGTAGCAGCAGACCTGACAGAACAGGAGGTAAAACGATTCAGGGAGAAGGAGAGTATATGCTGCTAGAAAGAAGCCCAAAACCTGAGAGAGACAAAAGCCAAGCTATGGTGAGAAATGCCACAGAGAGCTGAAGTCCCGCCCCACAGCACTCCACATGAGATACGATGTGGAGCCTGAGAGAGCAAGTTCTTTCCAAGATCATTCCTTACTTTGCAAGGACTCGGTCTCTGCCTTCAAAGATCCACTGTGAAAAAACAAAAAGAAACAACAAAAGAACCAAGACCCACTGTGCAATGCCAATAATTGCCAGAAACATGATTCCTGGCCAAGGAGCTGAGTCTTCAGTGCCTACAGTAGGATGTTCTCCCCAGTGAGCACCAACAGAACCAGGTGACGGACTGATGGAGAGGAGGCACCAACCCAGCTCCCACCACATGCCTCTGCGCAGGCCTGAGTACTGTCTCCATGCCACCTTTTGAGTCAAGCCAGCTGCTCCACACTTACAGGGGCCTAGAAGAGCCCTGGAGCTGCTGGGAAGTAAATTAGAGGATATAAGGTTGGCTATCTTCCTCTCCCACCTTCATGCTAGCTGCCCAAGTACCTGCAGCAGATGGGCTGCAACTTCTGAGTTCCTGAGGTCGGCCAAGATATCTATAAGGAGGTCGGCATCCACGTCCAGCGCAAAGGGGAAGCAAAGGAGCTGGCAGACAGAGAGCACCACGACAGGGAGAAACTCAGACCCATGAGGCCTAAGGAGAGGAATGTCGAAGAGACTTGGTCTTGTTCGCTTAACTTTTATCATTCCTCCCTCCCTCCTCCAATTCCTTCGCCCAGCTCCCGTTCTACAATCTCAGCCAGTACTTAGGTTTCCAGCCTAAACCTGATCTCACCTTTCTTGCTTCATAGTTCTATCTGTCAGTAACTTCTTTCCTGCCTTCTCTCTCCCTCCCCATTGCTGACTCTGTGGCTCTTCTTCTAGCTCAAACTCACGCTTGGCGCAGTTGATTCAGGAAGCTGGGGCGAAGCAGATGCTTTAGGATGGACATGAGGATACTTCCATGCTGGGACAGGCAGCTCAGGCATAACTGGGGCTCCTGGGTAAAGGTGGCCATGGCCAGGCTCAGCAGGGCTGCCATGCCTGGGAACACCAAACATAGAGAGACCCAATGGAACAGGCAAAAGGCCCAGATACCCCTGCTTCCCCACAGTTCCCAGGGCTACACCTATTCAGTCCCTTCCCCATCTTAGAGCAGCTCTAGCGCAGACACCGCTTCCTGTCCCCAGACAAAAGCAAAAAAAAAGAAACCTCTGTGGGTTAACCCAGTTCTGGGCTGCCTCCTGTTGGAGATCAATGCACTCCCAAAAAGGATACTGATAGAAAGATACCCTGGGGAGAAATCAGTGTCCAGTCTGGCTCTGGGCTTGGTGGACTGGATAGCGAAAGCTCCCCTTCCTGTGCAGATGCCTCCTTGGTGAGCCTCAGGACCATGGAGAAGCGGTGCCACAAAATGGTCCACATTTCCGAACTGGCCACATCCCTGATTAGGCCAGCCTTCCCCTGCTAGAGATAAAAGTGAAAGAGGGCCGGGGGAAAGACAGAAGTCAGGAGTTCAAATGCTTTTATTCATTCCTGTCCCTGACTTACAAGGAAAGGAAATCCCAGAAATAATTCCTTCCGCTTTCCCACCTAGTATTTCCCTGTTGTCTTATTTCACTTTCTTGTCAAACCTTAACCCTCTGACCTCACAACTCATGTGTATGTCTGCTGAAACCCAGGGAATTCATTTTATCCCCCACTGGATCCCAGGGGATGCAGCAAATGGTTTCCTTCAAAGGGTCGGTACTGAGGGCAGGCAGGGAAGTTCCAAGGCTATCACAGGCACAGTAGCTTGAGATGGGAGGCTGTGGGTTGCTTCTTCATTCCTCTGGTCCAGAGGCTCCCCAAAATGCCCAGTTCCTCTCCCTTTACTTCCCATCCATCCCAAGATGCATCTGTACCTCAGTGAGGAGCTGCAACAGAAGGATGAGGAGGCCATCATAGAATCCACAACTACCTGGTGGAGACAACCGAACCTGTCAGAGAGAAACAAGAAGAATACAGGTGCCTAAGAGGAATGGGGTGGCCATTAAACCAAGGCAGGTCAGTGATGGTGCCATGGAGGGAACAGATTTGAGAGTCAACCGGAAGGTAGAATATATGGGATCTGGGGGAACCATTTGGATGGGGGAATAATGGTGAAGACAGAACAGTCACTGATGACTCCCAAAGTTCTGACTTATACTCCTGGATGAGTGTTAGTACTATCACTAGTGATACAACCTGTCTGAAGACTAACTTAGTCTAGAAAAAGCAGATGAGTATTATTACATTGGTGTGTCTATCTTTTAAGTGTGTTGTGGCATAACATGTGAAAATGTTTTATAAATTATAAAGAATTCAGCCGGTGCAGTAGCTCACGCCTATTATCCCAGCACTTTGGGAGGCCAAGGTGGGTGGATCATGAAGTCAGGAGTTCAAGACCAGCCTGGACGACATGGTGAAATGCCGTCTCTACTAAAAATACAAACGTTAGCTGGGCATGGAGGCACGCACCTGTTGTCCCAGCTACTCAGGAGGCTGAGGCAGGAGAACTGCTTGAACCCAGGAGGCGGAGGTTGCAGTGAGCCGAGATCATGCCACTGCACTCCAGCTTGGCAACAGAGTGAGACTCCGTCTCAAAAACAAACAAACAAAAAAAAGAATTCTACATATATAAAGGATGACAGCCGGGCACAGTGGCTCATGCCTGTAATCCCAGCACTTTAGAAGGCGGAGGCGGGTGGATCACTTGAGGTCAGGAGTTCAAGATCAGCCTGGCCAACATGGTGAAACCCCATCTCTACTAAAAGTACAAAAAAAATGAGCCAGGCATGGTAGTATACACCTGTAATCCCAGCACTTTGGGAGGCCGAGATGGGTGGATCACATGAGGTCAGGAGTTTGAGACCAGCCTGACCAACCTGGAGAAACCCCGTCTCTACTAAAAATACAAAAATTAGCTGGGCGTGGTGGTGCATGCCTGTAATCCCACCTACTCGGGAGGCTGAGGCAGGAGAATCACTTGAATCCAGGAGGCAGAGGTTGTGGTGAGCCGAGATGGCACCATCGCACTCCAGCCTGGGCAACAAGAGGGAAACTCCATCTCAAAAAAAAAAAAAAGGATGACAATAATTTGATTATAAAGTCCAGGCCGGGCGCGGTGGCTCAAGCCTGTAATCCCAGCACTTTGGGAGGCCGAGATGGGCGGATCACGAGGTCTGGAGATCGAGACCATCCTGGCTAACACAGTGAAACCCCGTCTCTACTAAAAAAATACAAAAAACTAGCCGGGCGAGGTGACGGGCGCCTGTAGTCCCAGCTACTCAGGAGGCTGAGGCAGGAGAATGGTGTAAACCCGGGAGGTGGAGCTTGCAGCGAGCTGAGATCCGGCCACTGCACTCCAGCCTGGGCGACAGAGCCAGACTCCGTCTTAAAAAAAAAAAAAAAAAGTCTATCCTTCTTTTTACAAAATGAAGGAAAGATGAGTTCCAAAGGGTCTAAAAATGAAAGGAAGAAAAGTCCTGGGAAAGGAGAAAGCAGAAAGAAGCCTACATAATGGACTGATGTCCTGAAGAATTCACAGGATGTCAGCCACCTTTTCCATCTGTTAAGAAGAACAGGTGGGAAAAGCAGAGTGGAAGCTGCAGTCAGAGGTGAAGAAATTATGCATTAGGAAGGACTCTGCCAAGAGCATGAGCTTCTGGAGGAGGAGAATGAAGCAGGCAGGGTTATCACACTACTCAGAAAACCCAGGTTAGTCACCCTTCCTCTTCCCTTCCCTCCCTCACTCTCTAGAAGCCCTCCATATTAAAAAGAAATCTAAAGTCTGGATCAATCTGGGTTCAGAGAGGCCTATTATCCAGCAACAAATCTAGAAAAGGAAGGGCTCCTTGATTCCTTTTCCATTCCTCAGTTTACTCCAGGCTTGCTAGCATTTCAGTCTTTTCCCCTTAAATGCAGTCCTAGTGTCTGACTCAGAGAAAACATGTCTGTGCCCTCCCTGGAGAGCCTCACCTCTGCAGGGGCAGACAAGGCATGTGTGGCTGCAGCCATCCATTCCATGGGCTGGAGGTTAAAGGTCACCCCTTGCTGACCAAGCTGTCCCAATAGATGGGCTGCTGCACTCTGTGGGAGAGGTAGAAGAGGAGAAAGAATGTCCAAATCTAAATGGCATTCAGGACAGGCAGAGAGGATTTATGTCTCTGCCAAAAGAATGCCTCCAGAAACATGCAAATTGGATAGTGACTCCCCCACTTCCACAAGGGGTAGATGCTAGGGTGAAAAGGGGAGAAGGGTGAAGGTTAAAAATTTACCACAAGAGAGACGACATGCGAATGGGTAAAGAGAGTAGCAACGTCACTGCCTAGCTTCTCCATTCTGGAATAAACAGATATATCGAGGGATGCAGCAGTATTAAAGGAGGTTGGTAAGCGGCCTCCCTTCTCCCTTGCATGACGTTCTTCACCTAGGCTGCATGTCTACCTCCAAGGCACAAAGTTGATGGGAGTCTAGGTCTGTTCTTTGTAGAGAAAGCTTCACACTCTCTATCCCAATTCCTCCTAAGGATAGGCTGTAGGGTACCATTCTCCATATTCTTTGTGAGGGTTAGCTATGTGGCTAGAAGACTTCTGTGGAGACACCCTACTTTATGACTTACCCACAAGGCAGATTTTGGAGCCGAAAGACAAGAAGGGAGAGGAAGTAGAGTGTCACTTCAGTAGACTCTTCCCAATCTACTACCTTTACCTACAAAGGAAACCTACGATATCAGAACAACCTCTGGTTGAGACAGTGGGGCCACCAGGGGAAGCCCACCTGTGCTGCTGGCTTACCTTGCCCTGAACCAACACAAACAGGGATTCCAAGGCCAGGCGCTCCTGCCCTAGAAGACGGCACAGGCGCTCACTGACAAGGCAGCAGGAGTACAGAACCTGAGAGAGAGGGAAGGAGTCTGGCAGTGAGGCAGAGCAGGCCCCGGGCTCCAAGATTGAAAGCTCAGCTGAAACACCAGCCAGCCCCTCAAAAGATCTGGTACCCACACTTGGGAGTGTGAGAGAACCCCCTTCTGCCTCTTGCCATGAAACAGTGAGACAGGGACCCTTCTCGGTTCTGCTGAGGACTGGCTAACAGTGGGGTCCTCTCAGTTGAACAGATTTAAAAGCAGAAAGGAGTCTTCCAAGGGGGTCTCTCAATTGGTCTCTCTCAGTCTCTCTCTCTCTCTTAGTCCCCCTCTCTTGGTCTGTCTCTCTGTTTCTCTCTGTCTATACTGGGAGTTAAAAATAAAGCTGTGATGCCAGGAGTTAAAAGAATTACCTTGAGAAGGTGCAGGCACAGGATGGGATGCTGCAGGCCAGAGATGAGGGATGGCCTGAGCTGGCTGCTGTCTTCAGTTAGCTGATTTGCCAAATGCCAACAGACCTATAGAGACGTACCTGAAGGCTCAATCCTACCCACATTATTACAACCCTATTCCTCACATATGTCCAAAATGATCAGGACTCTCAGTCTCTTCCTAGTCACTCTTCCCACATTCACCAGAAACTTCAGATCCCATTTTATTCCCAGTCTTCATCACCAATAAAGAACCAAAAGTCATGGCATAGTTTGGCCCCAGTGTAGCCAGGTAGAGAGGAAAGGATTACTGACCAACAGGGATCAGGAAAGCTGAATCCTCAGTCCTTGAGGAAGCATCAATGGAGGCTTCAGATCAGCTGCCCCACCACCTGGGCAGTTTATCACTGTGCTCTCTCCCTTACCAACTGGCCATGGGCTCTGGGATTCTGGCTATATCATGTTCTACAAATGGCCCAGGTTAGGAGCATCTGTTTCTGGAAGTACTAAAGGAGGGGCTTAAGAGCTTGTTTTTCTGTATTTCTGAAAAACTGGGGCTAGCCTCCCCAACTCCTCTGGCAGAAGGGATGAGAGGAACAAGCAATTGTAGCTCAGACCTGCTCCTTGGCGTCCCAGCACTCAGGCAGTCCCACAGGAGCAGTGCATATGGCTGCGAGGGCAGAGGAAATGGCTCCAGGTAGATCCTCACTCTGCTCTCGCAGTGGCTGGCTCACTTGTGGGGCTCCTATGGAGAAAAGCGAAGAGTGACTCCAAAGGCCTGGGGCTCTTGCCCTAGACAATAGCACCAGTACTCACTGATATGGCAGCAGGAGTAGGGAACCTAAGGGAGTGGGAAGAATGCAGGATGAAGTCTGTTTGTTTCCCTCAGATCCCCATTCAGCCTCTCAGTTCACAGTTATTTACTGAGCACCTACTAAATGCCAGGCGCTATCTAGGTGATGGCACTAGAAAGAGCAGAACCTGAGCTATGCAACAAAGAAGTCAAGAGAACCTCCCTTCCCCACTCAGGTTACCTGGGGGAGTGTGGACAGGGAGCTGTGGAACTGTCAAGCCATGAAGGAGCCCATCCAAGACAACCTGCTGTGTCGTCAGCAAGCTGGAGTAAAAGGCTTTGGAGATGGCCCGGCTGTTCCCATCTATGGCTTCACACAGGACAGTAAAGCACTAAAGGAGACAAGTGCAGAGGTAGCATCATGGCATCAGAAGACTGGGCTTAGTGTAAAAAACAAGAAACCCTGAGGATCTGAGGAAAGAGGACAAAAACCCAAGCAAACACGTGTCTAATTTTAAGCATTCTTCACACCAAAAATGCATTATAACTGCCTTCATTCATGCTTCAAGGACAATAATTTCAGGTGTCAATCCTTCTATTCTCTGATCAGCTGCTCCCTAGATGATGTTTCTCAAAGTGTTTTTTATAGACTGTGAGTATGAGAATTCCTAGCGGTCAGGTGCAATGGCTCATGCCTGTAATCCCAACAGGGGATTGGGAGGCTGAAGCAGGTGGATTGCTTGAGCTCAGAAGTTTGAGACCAACCTGGGCAACATGGCAAAACCGTGTCTCTACTAAAAATACAAAACAAAAATAGTCAGGCCTGGTGGAGTGCACCCATAGTCTCAGCTACTTGGGAGGCTAAGGTGGGAGGATTGCTTGAACCCGGAGGGTGGAGGTTGCAGTGAGTCAAGATCATGCCACTGCACTCTAGCCTGGGTGACAGAGAGAGACCTTGTCTCAAAAAAAGAAAAGAAAAGAAGAAATCCTAGGGATTCCTGGGTCCCTCTCAACTCAGTCCTATTGATTCAGAATTTCAGCAGGTAATTATTCCAAACTCCCCATTCTATTCATAGCACATGACATGAGAAGTGCTAGCCAATAACATGAGTCACTGCTGGCCAAAATTTAGGTTAGACAGTAAAAGCTTTCTGACTTGAAAGGGTGAGGGATATTAAAACAGGATCTCGGACCAGGAAAGTTTGAGTGAACGCTAGCTAAAGGCAGGAAGTAGTCCAGATTTATGTTCCCAATTACCAGTTTTAACAATGACCAGGCAATTATTTACTTCCTTACACATATATGTTCCTCTCTATCTCCTCTGAGGTTAGTCAGAATACAGCTATTTTCTCATTCAATCCTCCATTCTCCTGTCCCTTACCTCCAGGATCTAGGGAAAAGAACTGAATAGTTTACTAATCCTCAGGACAAACGAGGTTAGACAATACTAGATGATTTGCAAGTCTTTTCAAGAAGAAGTAGTTCTTTTTGTGGTCTCCTGAAATATGCCAAACTGCTTAAAGCCTCTGGGCCTTTATATATGTTACTCCTTCTGTATAGAATTTCTATGTTGTGCCTCATTTACATGGCAAACTGCAAATGTATTCTTCAGATGCTAGCAGAGATGATTTCCTTCTTCAAGATTTCTTCTATGATGCTCCAAATAGTGTTAACTGCATCTTCTTCAGTGGTTAACTGCATCTTCTTCATAAAATACAGTGGTGCTCTTATATTATATGCAAAGTTCCAATGTACTTTTCACTATTGTCCCTAATCCCTTTACCTCTCCCCTATTAAATTATCCCTAGTCCCTTGAAGGCAGGCACTTTTTCTTACTCACATGGCATATGGCATGGTGAGAATTCAACAAATGTTTGTTGGATTAACTTGATCTGACCCTACATAGTCGTAAGAAAGGGGATGGGAGAAACATGGGGAAAGATAGGAGATACAGAAATCTGGAAGTGGGAGCAGATTACCATGAGGCTGTCCCTCCGCAAAGTTTGCTCAGAGTCATCTGGTTGGGCCAGAAGTTTCCCCAACAGGTCCAGAAAGAGGTTGGCAGCCTCCTGAAATACCTGTAGGCTGGGGGTGGAAAATGAGCCCATGATTTCTTACTTCTCTACTAAAAGCCTGGATATAGTGAATGGGTCAGTTCTGGGCAGGTAGGAGAATCTCTGCAAAGGGACACATCAGAACGTTCTCCCTTCTCCCTTGCCACACACACACACACACACAGACACCCTCCAAGCCCCTTATTTGACATTTTATCTAGGTTATTCACATATTTTTTTCTTTCTTTCTTTAATCCACTTGGCTTCCTGGAACAGGTTATTTACATCTTGACCTTTCCATTTTAGGACCATGGTGACTGCTGACTCTTAGAACCTGTTTAAGTCTTGAGGCCAAGTTGGAGCTGTCTTAGGGTCCTTAAAAGGACTATGAGTGGCCACTCAGCTGATTCCTAAACCTGTAACAAATCACAGCTTCTTCATACTTGTCCTGTTCCTAAATGGGAAGGGCACATGGGGTAGAAACAGAAACCAAACTTGCCAACAGTACAAAAGCACTTCTTATCCTACCTGTCACCTGTCTGGCTCCTCTCCAGATTGAAGGTACAGGCAAAGTAGGCCTGAATCACAGCCATCAGGTCCCGTAAGAAAGTCCCATACCAAGATTGCTGCCCAGGAAAAGGAGAAGAGAGGAAGGGCAATGTGGAGGATGGAAACAAAGAATAGAAAAAACAGTAGAAAGGGTCTATAGAGACCCAGTCAAGTTGATCAAACAGAAAGGGACAGAAGAGAAGTATAGGCAGAGAGAGAGTTCTAGGGGTAACAGAGAATCTGCCAATGGGCTGTAAACAGCCTGGATTAAATGTGTCTTGTTTGGCCTGAATAGCACTTTGGAGTATAGGAGGTTCTATTTTTCAAAAATCTTTTTCTCTAAATTCCTTAAAACCACCCAAGATTAATACTCATCAACAAAGTGCAGCTTTCCAGCTGCCTCAGCCTAGGCCCTATTAAGTATTTACACTGACTCTGAAATATTCCCCATCCTCTCAGCCCAGCTACAGTAGGACACAGAAGGGGGAAGTAGAGGTTTGGCCCCAAACACACTGAGTCTCTGTCCCAGCTCTTCCACTTGTTATCTCTGTGACCATTTACAAATTAGTAACTGTGTATGAGTTATCTTTGAATTTTAGTACTCTGCTCTGTAAGATCAGGTCAATGAAGCCTAGGATCTAACATCTCAAAGCACAGTGCTCTAAATATTTAAAAATTACACATAAAAATTTGGGTTTCTACTTTTTCTTAGAAAACTAGAAGATCTGGCAATACCAGGCTTATATTTCCCTGTGGCAACAATGGGCTGAAGGCTGAGGAAAGGATGCCTCTACTCTATTTAGAGTAGGCATGTGAACTCTAGTTTTTCATATTCCCCACTACTCATATAGTCACACGCGTAGCCTACTTCACAGCTGACATTATCTGCCTGGCCCCAGAAGGCATTAGAGTTTGCAATTAATAGTTTATTAACTAGAAAGAGGAGGAAAGAAAATAAAAGGCAGTCAGACCAAAGACAGATGGCAATCCGAATGAGAGAAATCCAAGAAAAAGAACCTCTGTGAGTCTTCAGAGGCTCCTGTCCTGGTGCTTACCTGCTGGAGGCTGTTGCTCTCCTGACTGTGCCTGAGTAGACTGAGCGGCAGCCCTGGAAGCCCTGCCTCTCGGCAGAAGGAATACAAGGCAACAGAGTCACTGCAGCTGGAGAGAAGACTGCTTAGGACCCGGAATGCAGGCAGGATGTGGGAAGCACCCTCCAGGATGCCTTTCAGGATCTGGGTGACATGAGGGAAAGAAGCAATGACTGATATTTTCAGAAGTAAAAGAAGGAGAGCTACATATACCAAGTATCCCCAAGGAGCTGGCAAAGCAGACCAAATGCTTGCATTCCTTTCTTTGCAAGTCTAAAACACAGAGAAGGAAAGCAGGGAAACAGGGGGACTGTACCAGGGAAGAAGACAATAGATGGTCAGGTTACCTGACACAGAACACCAGTGACCAGGGGGTAGGGGCCTCTCCTTAGGATCTCTGTCACACTAAGTGCCATTCCCATCTGCTCCCTCCCTTCTCCAGCCCTTTACCTTAAAAACAAAAAACATGTGCACTGCACATGCTTCTGAAAATTCAAAACAATGCATATAAAACAATATTATTCAACCATAAAAAGACAAAACAACATTATTCAACTCTAGATCAGGGTTGACAAACTATGACTCACAGGTCAAATCCAGCGTAACACTTATTTGTATACAGCCTGCATGCTAAGGATAGTATTATATTTTTATTATTTATTTATTTATTTATTTATTTATTTATTTGTTGGTTTGTTTGTTTTTCGAGACAGAGTTTCACTCTTGTCCTCCAGGCTGGAGTGTAATGACGTGATCTTGGCTCACTACAACCTCCGCCTCCTGGGTTCAAGTGATTCTTCTGCCTCAGCCTCCCAAGTAGCTAGAATTACAGATGCCCGCCACCACGCCTAGCTAACTTTTGTATTTTTGGTAGAGATGGGAATTCACCATGTTGGCCAGGCTGGCCTCAAACTCCTGATCTCAAGTGATCCGCCCATCTCAGCTTCCCAAAGTGCTAGGATTATAGGCGTGAGCCACCATGCCTGGCCAGTATTATATTTTTAAATGGTTATTCTTCAAAAGAAGAACATTTACACCAAGTATTTTATAATATGCCATTAGCTTTTCTAAATGTTGGCATTTGCTCATTTAATATTTACAATAACTGTGAAATAAATAGAATTAGCCATTTTATAGATGAAGAAACTGAAGCTTCTACATAGGTCAAAGAAGCAGTCAAAGATCACACAGCTAATGAGTAGTGCAGCTGGAATTCCACCAGAGGGAGTCTTATCCCTAAAGGCAGCGCTTTCAGTCTGTGTCCCCACGCTGCAATTTATCCAACACTAGGAAGAAAACCTTTTAGTGCCAAAAGACAAGTGCAAAGTACCAAGCCAATTCAATAAGGAAAGGAGAGTTCTTTTCAACAAATGGTGCCAGGACAATTATATATCCACATGCAAAACCGATCAACTTAGATCCTTTTCTCACATTATACACAAAAATTAGCTCAAGATGGGTCAAAAACCTAAATGTAAGAGCTAAAACTATAAAACTTTTAGGAAAAGAGAAAATCTTTAAGATCTTGCATTTGGAAAAGATTTTGTATACCCAACATCAAAAGCATGGACCACAAAGGGAAAAAACAGTAACTGAATTTAATCAAAATTCAACATTTTTTGCTTCAAAAGACACTCTTATGAGAAGGAATGAAAAGACAAACCACAGACTGGGAGAAAATATTTGCAAATCACCCATCTGATAAAGGTCTATGTTGAGAATATACAAAGAAGTCTTATACAACTCAATAATACAAACAACCAAATTAAAAACTGAGCAAAAGACTTGAGATATTTCACAAAGAAAATATACAAATAGTGACTAAGCTACGAAAACATGTTCAACATTCATCATTAGTGGAATGTAAATTAAAATAACAATGAGATGCTACCTCACACTTACTAGAATGGCTACAGTAAAAAAGTTAGACAATAACAAGTGTTGACAAGGATGTGAAGAAACAAGGACCCTCATATAATACTGGTGGGAATGTAAAACAGTACAGTCACTTTGGAAAATAGTTCAGCAGTTTCTTAAAATGTTAAATATAAATTTACCATATGACCAGCAATTCTACTCCTATGTAATTACCCAAGGGAAATAAAAACATACATCCAGGCCGGGCGCGGTGGCTCAAGCCGGTAATCCCAGCACTTTGAGAGGCTGAGACGGGCGGATCACGAGGTCAGGAGATTGAGACCATCCTGGCTAACACGGTGAAACTCCGTCTCCACTAAAAAATACAAAACCTAGCCAGGCGAGGTGGCGGGCGTCTATAGTCCCAGCTACTCAGGAGGCTGAGGCAGGAGAATAGCGTAAACCCGGGAGGCGGAGCTTGCAGTGAGCTGAGATCTGGCCACTGCACTCCAGCCCGGGTGACAGAACGAGACTCCTTCTCAAAAAAAAAAAAAAAAAAAAGATATATATATCCATACATAGACTTGCTTGTGAATGTTCATAGCAGAATTATTCATAAAAGCCAAAAAGTGGAAACAACCCAATACATCAATGTCTAATCAACTGGTGAGTGGATAAACGAAATGTGATATATCTATATAACGGAATAATAACCAGCTATAAAAAGGGGAATGATGATTAACTAAATGGGGGCTGGGGGCTGGGGGCAGTGGCTCACACCCATAATCCCAGCACTTTGGGAGGCCAAGGTGGGAGGATTATTTGAGCCCAGGAGTTCCAGACCAGCCTGGGCAACATGGTAAAACCTCATCTCTACAAAAAATACAAAAAATTAGCTAAGTGTGGTGGTGCACGCCTGTAATCTCAGCTACTTGAGATGCTGAGACACGAGAATCCATTGAACCAGGGAGGTGGAAGCTGAAGTGACCTGAGATCATGCCACCACACTCCAGCCTGGGTGACAGAGTCTAAGACCCTATCTCAAATATTTAAAAAAAAAAAAAAAAGCCGGGCGCAGTGGCTCATGCCTGTAATCCCAGCACTTTGGGAGGCCGAGGAGGGCGGATCACAAGGTCAGGAGTTCAAGACCAGCCTGGCCAAGACAGTGAAACCCCATCTCTACTAAAAATACAAAAAATTAGCCAGGCATGGTGGCACGAGCCTGTAATCCCAGCTATTCTGGAGGCTGAGGCAGAGAACTGCTTAAACCTTGGGGGACAGAGGTTGCAGTGAGCTGAGATCATGCCACTGCACTCCAGCCTGGGCAACAGAGCGAGACTCTGTCTCAAAAAAAACAAAAAAATGAAAATGGGTACGAGGGATTTTATTGGGGTGATGAAAATGTTCTAAAACTGAACTATGATAACAGTTTTAAAATTGGCAAATTTACTAAAAATCATTTATCATACATCAAAAAAGTATAAATCTTATACATAAATTATACCTGAATAAAGTGATACAGGCAACATAGTTTAGCGAGTACCCAGGAAGGAAAAGCAGTGTTTCAGACAAGCAAAGTAAGGTTTTGCAGGAGGGAACACTAACTTTGCACTAACTTTGAATGCTAATTAAGCAAAATGTCATTTCCCACCCCCCTGCAAAATAACCTTATTCTTCTCACTAGTGTACCCGTAGTACAAAATATTGTATATTCAATTGTTATTTATAATTTCATCAATAAAAAATTAGTGAAAATGTGTTTTCCCTCATTATGTAAGTACTTAACATAATATCCTCCATTTTTGCCTATTGGCTCACAATGCCTAAAATATTTACCATCGAAAAAGTCTGATCCCTGTTCTAGTAGGTATTCTTCCCTTCAGAAACAGAAACCCGAGGGCTGCTCTTTCTGTGTTACTAAACGAGGCTGGCAAACCTCCTCAAACTAAGCAGACAGATTGAAGAATTAGAAAAGGACAAACTTTCTCTTTCTCCTGAAGTCAGCGTATTTCAATGCTCCATCTGTGAAAATAGCCTTGATCCCATCCACAGTGTTTTTCTGCCCATTACCTGCCCTCCAGCCTCATGCAGCTGACTCTGGATGCGCTGGCAGAAGTCAGGATTGCACAGCAAGGTGAGAGGAGCCTTCAGTTGAATAGGCACAGGCTCAGTGGTCTCCAGCAGGTGCTGCCACTCATTGTCACTGTCTGGCTCCTGAGGCAGAGGGGAGTGGAAGGGGTCAGGAGTAGTGTGTAAGTCTAAGGTAGTAGATCCCAACCAGTAGAAACCATGGGAAATCATGAAGTAACTGCAAGGAGCCAGGGACTGCTTTAGCACAGATGTAAATCTTCAGTCACCTGCTAAAAAAGGTACAGGTGGCAGTCCGTGAGGGGTCTTGAAGTCTCTTGGAGAACACTGGCATGTGTGCATAAAGAGATACTTAGAAAGATGTCCACTGCAGCATGGTTTGTAATAATTTTAAAAAGGAAAAGATTATAAAGTCAGTCTAAGGGAATAAGGGAATAATAAACCAGGGTCCATCCATATTGGAAAATACTATGAGGTTATTAAAAAGATTGTTGGCCAGGCGCGGTGGCTCAAGCCTGTAATCCCAGCACTTTGGGAGGCCGAGACGGGCGGATCACGAGGTCAGGAGATCGAGACCATCCTGGCTAACCTGGTGAAACCCCGTCTCTACTAAAAAATACAAAAAACTAGCCGGGCGAGGTGGCGGGCGCCTGTAGTCCCAGCTACTCGGGAGGCTGAGGCAGGAGAATGGCGTAAACCCGGGAGGCGGAGCTTGCAGTGAGCTGAGATCCGGCCACTGCACTCCAGCCTGGGCGACAGAGCGAGACTCCGTCTCAAAA
>NC_045444.1:105122568-105178904 GCF_002776525.5 Piliocolobus tephrosceles | reverse complement strand
AAAAAAAAAAAAAAAAGATTGTGAGGATCGGGCACGTGGCTTATGCCTATAATCCCACCACTTTGGGAGGCCGAGACTGGCAGATCACCTGAGCTCAGGAGTGCAAGACCAGCCTGGCCAATGTGGTGAAACCCCCTCTCTATAAAAACACAAAAATGAGCTGGGTGTGGTGGCACACGCATGTAATCCCAGCTACTCAGGAGGCTGAGACAGAAGAATTGTTTGAACCCAGGACACAGGGTTTGCAGTGAGCCCAGATGGCACCAATGCGCTCCAGCCTGGGTGACAGGGCGAGACTCCGTCTCAGAAAAAAAAAAAAAAAAAAGGCCAGTGTGAGCAGTAGCTCACACCTATAATCCCAGCACTTTGGGAGGCTGAGGCAGGCAGATCACCTGAGGTTGGGAGTTCGAGACCAGTCTGACCAACATGGAAAAACCCTATCTCTACTAAAAATACAAAATTAGCTGGGTGTGGTGGCAGATGCCTCTAATCCCAGCTATTCGGGAGGCTGAGGCAGGATAATCACTTGAACCCAGGAGGCAGAGGTGGCAGTGAGCCAAGATCATGCCATTGCACTCCAGCCTGGGCAATAAGAGTGTAACTTTGGGCCAGGCGCGGTGGCTCACGCCTTTAATCCCAGCACTTTGGGAGGCCGAGGCGGGCGGATCACAAGGTCAGGAGATCAAGACCACGGTGAAACCCCGTCTCTACTAAAAAAAATACAAAATTTAGCCGGGCACGGTGGCGGGCGCCTGTAGTTCCAGCTACTCTGGAGGCTGAGTCAGGAGAATGGCGTGAACCCGGGAGGCGGAGCTTGCAGTGAGCCGAGATCACGCCACTGCACTCCAGCGTGGGCGACACAGCGAGACTCCGTCTCAAAAAAAAAAAAAAAAAAAAAAAAAGACTGAAACTCCATCTCAAAGAAAAAAAGATTGTGAGGCTGGAATCCCAGCACTGGGAGGTCGAGGTAGGAGGACTGCTTGAGGCCAGGAGTTTGAGATCAGCTTGGGCAATATAGTAAGGCTCTGTCTCTTTAAAAAAATAATAATAATAAGCCCGATGCAGTGGCTCATGTCTGTAATCCCAGCACTTTGGGAGGCCAAGGCAGGCAGATCACAAGGTCAGGAGTTTAAGACCAGCCTGACCAACATGGTGAAACCCTGTCTCTACTAAAAATACAAAAATTAGCCGGACGTGGTGGTGTGAGCCTGTAATCCCAGCTACTCAGAAGGCTGAGGCAGGAGAATCACTAGAACCCAGGAGGCGGCGGTTGCAGTGAGTCTAGATCGTGCCACTGCACTGCAGCCCGGGCGACAGAGCAAGACTCCGCTTAAAAAAAAAAAAAAAAAATAGCCAGGCATGGTGCCGTACACCTGTAGTCTCAGCTACTCAGGAGGCTGAGATGGGAGAATTGCTTGACCCCATGAGTTCAAGGCTGCAGTGAGCCATGATTGCACCACATTACATTCCACCCTGTTGTCCAGGTGACAGAATGAGACACTGTCTCAAATAAATAAATCAAAAGATTGTGGTACTGAGGATGTATCACTTATGTAGTATTCCTACAAAAATATATACAACCTGAATCTATTCATGAGGAAATAATCAATTTGAGGAATATTCTACAAAATAACTGACATGTACCTCAAAACTATCAGTCATTAAATACAAAGAAAGACAAGAACTGTTCCAGATTCAAAGAGACTAAGGAGGCATAACAACTAAATGCAATGTGTGGGCTGGGCGCAGTGGCTCACTGTAATCCCAGCACTTTGTGAGGCCGAGGGAGGTGGATCACTTGAATCCAGGAGTTCGAGACCAGCCTGGACAATATGGTGAAAACTTCCCTCTAAAAAAATACAAAAATCAGCCAGGTGTAGTGGCAGGTGCCTGTAGTCCCAGCTACTCAGAAGGCTGAGGCAGGAAAATTGCTTGAGCTCAGGAGTCAGAAGTTACAGTGAGGCGAGATCGCACTCATTGCACTCCACCCTGGCAACAGAATAAGATCCTGCTAAATAAATAAATAATGCAATGTGTGATACTGGATTGGATCGTGGAGCAGAAAAAAAATTTTCATAAAGCACACTACTGAAGCAACTAGCAAAATTTGAATAAGGATTATAGATTAGTTTATTAGTCTATCTTAATAGTATCATATCAATGTTAAATTTCTGACTTTCATAATTGTACTGTGGTAGTGTAAGTGAAGGATCTTGTTTTAGGAAATATGCACTAAAGTATTTAGGGGTAAAGGGGCATGTGTACAATTTACCCTAAAATGATTCAGAAAGATGCTATGTCCATAGGGAGAGAGAGAGAATGGTAAAGCAAAGGAGACAAAAGTTTTACAAATTTGGGGTAAAAGTGTTGTTAAGGGCTGGGTGTGGTGGCTCAAGCTTATAATCCCAGCACTTTGGGAGGCCGAGGCAGGCAGATCAGCTAAGGTCAGGAGTTCGAGACCAGCCTAGCCAACATGGTGAAACCCCGTCTCTACTCAAAATATAAAATTAACTGGGCGTGATGGCACATGCCTGTAATTTCAGCTACTTGGGAAGCTGAGGCAGGAGAATTGCTTGAACCCAGGAGGCAGAGGTTGCAGTGAGCCAAGATCATGCCGTTGCACTCCAGCCTGGGCAACAAGAGCAAAATTCTATCTCAAAAAAACAAAAAAAATAAAAAGTGTTGCTATGGTTGGAATGTTCTGTCCTCTCCAAAACTCACGTGTTAGAAACTTAATCTCCATTGCACCAGTGTTAGGAGGCAGCGCTTAATCAGAAGTGTTTAGGTCACAAGGGCTCTGCCTTCACAGTCACAAGGGACTGATGCTATAAGAAGGCCTTGCAAGAGTGAGTTCATTCTCTTCCGCACTTCTGCAAAGTGAGGACACTGCATTCTTCCCCGCTAAAGGACTGGGCATTTGGGGCACCCTCCTGGAGACTATGACCCAATCTGCTGGCACCTTGATCTTGAACTTTCCAGACTCCAGAACTGTAAGAAATAAATTTCTGTTCTTTATAAATTACCCTGTCTTAACTATTCTGTTATAGCAGCACAAAACAGACTAAGACAAGGGTATACACAGGAATTATTTGTGGTATTTTCAAAATTATTCTTTAAGTTTGAAATTATTTCAAAAAAAGGCAAAACTAAAAAAAAAAACATATTAATAAAATACTGTAGACCGGGCACAGTGGCTCACGCCTGTAATCCCAGCACTTTGGGAGGCTGAGGCGGGCAGATCATCTGAGGTCAGGAGTTTGTGACTAGCCTGGCCAACATGGTGAAACCCCATCTCTATTAAACATACAAAAATTAGCCAGGTGTGGTGTTGGGTGCCTGTAATCCCAGCTACTTAGGAGGCTGAGGCAGGAGAATTGCTTGAACCCAGGAGGCGGAGGTTGCAATGAGCCAAGATCGCGCCACTGCACTCCAGCCTGGGCGACAGGGTGAGACTCTGTCTCGAAAAGGAAAAAAAAAAAGGATTATGGTAAAACTACATGCTCTGGTGTAGAAAGATCCCAGATTATATGGTGAAAGAGGTATGATGCAAAACAATACATATAATAAAACTCAGTAATGTAAAAACAGCAAACTATAAATGTCTATGTGTGCTTATGCATGTGTGTGAAATTACAGAAAGTTTGGAAGGAGACAGACTAAATTAATAACACTAGTCACCTTGGAGACTGACCCAATGAGGACTTTCATTTTTACCTATGTGTTTCCATTTTAAATAATTATATTTTCAGATACTGTGCAATTAAAATCTATAAATGAATAATAAAGCAATACTTTTTAACACAAAGGAAGCTCATACTTAGGGAGCTTGGAATCACTGTTCTATAAAAACATCTACCTAGACCCAACATCCCATGAAAGAAACAAAGTCAGTAAGAACCCCTAGGGCTTACCTCATTTTCCAGGTCCACTGCATCAGTGCCCCGCTGGCCCAGCACCTCTGGCCTCTCCTCTGGGAATGCTTGTCCACAATCTGGGGTGGTCCAGTTTTCCCTGCCAGAGGAAGCCAGGGAGTAGAATGGGTTCCAAACCTATGAGTCCTAGGGTTCATTAACTTGTCACTCTCTGTAGGCCCATGACAGGAATGAGAAAAAAGCCACATAGGATTGACTAGAGGAGACTTCTTTCTGGGATGTAGGATATGACCAGTACAGGATATGTTGACTACTACACAAATATCCTTAACTGTCTTCTTATTTTAGAGCTTATTCTCGAGTCTACTTTGCAGTTTTCATCTATGGCTCTCAACTCAAAACAATCTTCCCTCTTGGATGGAGATGATTCTTTCCCTTTCAGCCAACCTTTCAGTCAATGTACATAAAGAAGAGAAAGTCCCCAAGTTTCCTGATGAATCAGAAAAACATCTATAATTAGAATCCAAGAACCCAGGACTCAGACTCTCAAGGCTCTACCCATATTTAGGCAATGGCTAGTGACAGGGACTATTTTGTATTTGCTTTGACTAGAGTCAAAGATATGCAAGATACCTCACCCTATAAATACCTAGCTATACCCTTCTCACCGAGGTGCAGGTGGCGCCTCTCCAGTCTCTGACTCAACCCAGCTGCTCTTCATTTCTGAGGCTAAGATCCCGGCCAGGAGGCTTGATTCCTGAGGAGTGGCCCCGAGTCTGGGCAGAGGGGCTGTGCCAGGAGCCACCTTGCTGGTCTTGTCCTCTTGCTCAAGGGCAGGTCCTGTGTTCTGATGTTTCTATGGGAGGTAGGGGGCAATACTGGATCAGAGCTATTTGGTTGCCATAGGACAATATGAATGCTATTCATGGCCCTTCTCCAACCCTAGAAAGTCACCCTCCTCCTCTAACTCCCCAGTCACTAGCCTGGTCATTTCACATATTTTCCTCTGCCCTACACACCTTCTGCATGGCCTCCTCAGCCATGCGTTTATAGGCCTGAGTCAAGATGCGAGACTGATTACCCTTGGGGGCCAATCGATGGGCCTGTTCGTCCTTTAGGACCTGAAGTTCTGGGGGTAGGCGGCTGGTGAATGGAGTCCCCAAATCTGGGCCTGCCGGCTCAGTTATTACTGCAGGGAGGGAAGAGGAGGAAGACATGATCATGGGGGCTGTAGTCTCTATGTCCACTTGGCCAGGGACAACTTCAGTGTCTCCAGGCTTCTGTGGAAGAAGATCATTTTGAGAAAGTGAAAGAGAGAGTGGGGTTACAAGGGAAGTGGCAAAGGTTAGGCAAAGGGCTAGGAAGAAAGTTCAAGCTGGTGGAGGACAGAGGATATGTTAGATCTAGATGGTCCGGGAAGGGAAAGGGAAGTAGTCTGGAGGAAGTACTGGGAAGTACAAGAGCCCTGGGAACCCTGACAACTCACTCGTGACACGACCAGCAATAAAGGGGTGATGTAAGAGGTCTGGCCAGGACAGTCGCTGCCGGGGGTCTTTGGTGAGCAGTCCCTGCAGGAAGTTCTACAGAAAGAAAAAATATTCCATCAGTCATTCTTTCTCTTCCCTTAAGTCTCTCTCTAACTTATCAGCAGAACTGGCAAACCAAGAATCCCATATCCATTCTCACAGCAGACGAGCTGCTCTTGATCATGCCCTCTGAAAACTTTGTTCAGGTCCCATTTTCCTGGCTGAAATCAAGGACAGATCACTGTTTCACCTCCTAGGGACAGGACCCTAAATCCTGCTCACAGACATTTTGTAACCCCAGAAGTAAAAACAAATTTTAATGCACCAACTTTGTAAAGAAGGGAGAAAAAACACTGGGAGAAAGAGATGTCACCTTCATAATGATCTTCAGAAAGCAAACATTCAAAGAACTCCCAAACTATTCACGCTGCCCTCCCTTTGACTATGGTTTGTTTGTGGCTGGGTAGGAACAGACGCATTTTTGGTTAAAAGCACACTCACACGCACAAGTAATTGTGTGAAGGTGCGTTTGGGAGTACTCAAAAACAGAAATCTTTCTGCAAGTCTTCAGAGGTGGAGAGATAGGGAGACAGTCTCTGAAAAGGATATACCATAATAGGAATCTTTGGGGAAATCCTCAATTGGGCCTCAAATAGGAAGAGAGGTACTAGTAGATTCTGACCACTGTTCTAAAACAAAGTGATCTGTATAACTATGGATCTTGCTGGAGATACCTGCGTATCTGCCCATATGGAGAATAAATATCCTATGCGCACCTCCTCCACTTAAGGTTCCTTCATTTAGATCATTCTTGACAATTATTTGGGCCCCCTCAACTCAACAGGGGAGGAATTTGTTGTTCCTTTTCATCTCAGATAAAGGAAAGCTGTAATGAGGTTTCACTCTGGGAGAAGACTGCATTTAAATGCCATTGAAGATCTATAATCTTGCCCTACATAAAATAAAAGAAGGTTGGGTGCAGTGGCTCATGCCTGTAATCCTAACTCTTTACAAGTTGAGACAGGAAGATTGCTTGAGGCCAGACATTTGAGACAAGCCTGGGCAACATGGTGAGACCCTGTCTCTAAAAAATTTTTTTTAATTTAATTAATTAAAAAAGAAATAGAGGCCGGGCGCAATGGCTCACCCCTGTAATCCCAGCACTTTGGGAGGCCAAGGTGGGCGGATCATGAGGTCAGGAGATTGAGACCATCCTGGCTAACATGGTGAAATCCCGTCTCTACTACAAATTACAAAAAATTAGCCGGGTGTGGTGGCGGGCACCTGTAGTCCCAGCTACTAGGGAGGCTGAGGCAGGAGAATGGCATGAACCCAGGAGGCGGAGCTTGCAGTGAGCCGAGATTGCACCACTGCACTCCAGCCTGGGCAACACAGCAAGACTCCATCTCAAAAAAAAAACAATAGAAAAGAAGTCCAACTCCTCTCCAACTCTCTTCCCTCCTCCAGCCTACTGACTTAGTCACAATGAGTAGGCACCACCTCTATCATCTGCTCCTAATCACTGAACCAGCTCCACCAGCTCTCACCATTCTGATAGCTTTGGACTGAAAGCTATGTAGACAACACCTAGAATGTGAACATTGCGTCTGACAGGAAATAAGTGGAATTGATAGCATGCAAGAGCACCAGTATCGATCTCTGGTATCTTCCAGTTACCTTTTCGTTGTAATAAAGCATAGCCTGGCTCGAACTGGAGTTACCATTCTCAGGTTTGGCAAACTTTAGAACACCCTCCCAGAATAAGACCCTGCAGTAGAAAAGCAAGACTGCCTGGCCCAGCTCCGGCATTGATATGGTTTGGATTTGTATCCCCATCCAAATCTCATGTTGAATTGTAATCCCCAATGTTGGAGGAGGGGCCTGGTAGGAGGTGACTGGATCGTGGGGGAGGACTTCCCCCTTGCTGTTTTCATGATAGTGAGTGAATTTTCACGAGATCTGGCTGTTTAAAAGTATGTAGCACTGGCCGGGCACTGTGGCTCAAGCCTATGATCTCAGCACTTTGGGAGGCCGAAGCAGGTGGATCACCTGATGTTGGGAGTTCGATACCAGCTTGACCAATGTGGAGAAACCCTGTCTCTACTAAAAATACAAAATTAGCTGGGCATGGTGGTGCATGCTTGTAATCCCAGCTCTCGGGAGGCGGAGGCAAGAGAATCACTAGGAACCAGGAAGCGGAGGTTGTAGTAAGCTGAGATCGCACCATTGCACTCCAGCCTGGACAAGAGCAAACTCTGTCTCAGGCTGGGAGCAGTGGCTCACGCCCGTAATCCCAGCACTTTGGGAGGCCAAGGCAGGCGAGTCACGAGGTCAGGAGATTGAGACCATCCTGACTAACACAGAGAAACCCTGTCTCTACTAAAAAATACAAAAAAATTAGCTGGGTGTGGTGGTGGGCACCTGTAATCCTAGTTACTTGGGAGGCTGAGGCAAGAGAACAGCGTGAACCCGGGAGGCGGAGAATGCAGTGAGCCGAGATCACGCCACTGCACTCCAGCCTGGGCGACAGAGCAAGACTCCGTCTCAAAAAAAAAAAAAAACTCTGTCTCAAAAAAAAAAAAGTGTGTAGCACCTTTCCCTTCTCTCTCTTCCTCCTGATCTGCCACATAAGATATGCCTGTTTCTCCTTTGCTTTCCATCATGATTGTAAGTTTCCTGAGGCTTCTGTAGCCATCCTTCCTGTACAGGTTATGGAGCTGTGAGCCAACTAAACCTCTTTTCTTTTTTTTTTTTTTTGTTTTTTTTTTGAGACAGAGTCTCGCTCTGTCACCCAGGCTGGAGTGCAGTGGCCGGATCTCAGCTCACTGCAAGCTCCGCCTCCCAGGTTTACGCCATTCTCCCGAGTAGCTGGGACTACAGGCGCCCGCCACCTCGCCCGGCTAGTTTTTCGTATTTTTTAGTAGAGACGGGGTTTCATCATGTTAGCCAGGATGGTCTCGATCTCCTGACCTCATGATCCGCCCGTCTCGGCCTCCCAAAGTGCTGGGATTACAGGCTTGAGCCACTGCGCCTGGCCACCTCTTTTCTTTATAAATTACCCAGTCTCAGGTAGTTCTGTATAGCAATGCGAGAACAGACTAACATAGCCATTAATTCAGTAACTGCAAAGTCCTGCCTCAGCTCTGGAAAAGGATTTTGGAAAAAGGAACAGAGGTAGAGGGAGACAGATTTCTAATGTAAAAGTCATCTCCCTTTCAATATTCATTACCTTAAAGCAGGGACTGATTGTTGAGGGCCAGCGCACAGGGTCCTTGAGAATGAGGCTGACCAGCTGAAAGATGCTTGTAGCATAGAAGGGAGGGGTGCCTACTGCCAGTTCATACAGTATGCAGCCAACAGACCAGAGGTCAGCTGTGTGGTCGTATGGTCGCTCCTCCACCAGCTCTGGAGACATATAGAGTGGTGTGCCTTTGATGGACGTCAGCACCATTGTGTTGGTGCTCATAGCCCGGGCAAATCTGCAGAAGATAACGGGATGGATATGGAAAGGGAAAAGATATTCTAAACCTGGTCACTACTACCTAACATAGAGATATTTCAAACCGGAGCAGCGGGAGCACCTTTCATTAGGTTCCAGAAGACCCAGCAGAAGTCCCAATCTCCAGCTCTGGTTCTAAAATGAGGCGCAAATAAGTCAAGAGTATGGTCTAAGATTCCCTGTGGGGCCGGACGCAGTGGAGTAATCCCAGCACTTTGGGAGGCCGAGGTGGGCAGATCACCTGAGGTCAGGAGTTCGAGACCAGCCTCACCAACATGGAGAAACCCCGTCTCTACTAAAAACACAAAATTAGCCAGGCATGGTGGCACATGCCTGTAATCTCAGCTACTCTGGAGGTTGAGGCAGTCGAATTGCTTGAACCCGGGAGGCAGAGGTTGCGGTGAGTGGATATCATGCCATTGCACTCCAGCCTGGGTAACAAGAGTGAAACGCCTTCAAAAAAAATTTAAAAATAAAAATAAAAAAAAGATTCCCTGTGGAACTGGAAGCATAGATGGATGCTAGAATCTTTACCCAAAGTCACAGAGCTTGATGCCACCACCCTTGGCAAGGAGGATGTTCTGAGGTTTCATATCTCGGTGTAGGATGCGGTGGGAATGCAGATAGTACAGGGCTGATACCAACTGGGCAGCAATGGCCTGAACCTAGAGGTTAAAGAGGTGAGAGAAAGAAAAAAAAGGTTAGAAGCAGCAGCCAGCTGACAAATCCAAAAACTTCTCCTAATATTACTGCTAATCTTTTCTTCCTACCCTTTCTTTTCCCTTTCTTGCACTATTCCTTTCTTAGTCATTGTTTCCCTTGTTTAATCCCTCTTTCATTTGCTCATTCATTCATTCAAGAAAAATTTATTGAATCTCATTTACTATCTGCTTGACCATGGGCAAACTAAGGTGACAATCTATATACTGACACCATCTACCCTGGAGGATTATTGTGAGGACTGAGTTAAAGCATGCAAAATAATACTCAGAATGGTGCCTGGCACATAGTAAATATTCAATACACATTACCTGTTATTAAATAAAACAAAATGCCTTTTTTCAAGAAAAGTAGTCAGACAAACAATCAAGACAGATAAAACAAATATGGTGATTAGGCATGGTGGCTCACGCCTCTAATCCCAGCACTTTGGGAGGTTGAGGTGGGCAGATCACCTGAGGCCAGGAGTTCGAGACCAGCCTGGCCAGCATGGTAAAACTCCATCTCTACTAAAAGTACAAAATTAGCTGGGCATGGTGGCACAGGCCATAATCCCGGCTACTGGGGAGGCTAAGGCATGATAATTGCTTGAACCTAGGAGGCGGAGGTTGTTGTGAGCCAAGATCGTGCCACTGCACTCCAGTCTGGGCAACAAAGCGAGACTCCGTCTCAAAAAATAAAATTCAATTAAAAATAAAATAATAAAAAAAAAGATTACTTACAAATAGTGGTGAGTGCTCAGAAGGAAAGGGAATGCTGCAATAATGAATCCCAAGAGGGGCCTACTTGCTTGCGTACAGAGAAACCCCTAGAATAAATGTGACTGGAGGATATGCGCAACAAAATCCCACTGCTAACCACTATGTCCTGGTGCCAAATCCTGACTCACCACAACCTTTATTCTTACTGCCCTCTTTCTGGTACCATTTCACTGGCCCTTCTTCCCTAAAGGTATCTAATAACAACGTTAATAATAGCAACTATTCAAACACAGTACATGACTTATCACTCTTCACCATAGACTTATCAGGCAAACATGATTATTACCTTCATTTTACAAATGAGGAAACTAAGCACAAAGAAATTAAAGTAACTTGTCCAAGCAGACCCAGCTAGGAAGGTGCAGAGCCAAGCTTCCTACTCAGATATTTTGGCTCTAATGCTTATATAATTTACTCCCACATCATACTGCCTCTATATACCTAGACTCTTTCATTCTTCTCAGAAGTCTTTGAAATGGAGACTCTCAGTGTCCTTAGCTTGCTCTACCAGTTCCTAACCTGGAGAGAGGTTGGTGGTGGGAAGTTGAAGGCAGGAAATATACCTGGTCTTCGGGAAGTTTTCCATCATCTTCTAGAATCTGAAAGAGTTCTCCCTCAGCATAGTCTGTCACCACCACCACCTACAGAGAGAAGGCAGTGGCACTGATGGCTCCAGATTCATGTATTCTGAGGTTGGGAAATTCCTGGAACCCTTGTGCTTGGGGAGACAGGGCCCAAAACTGTCAAAGCACACCTCTTTGTCAGTTTCAAAGCTGTCAAGCATATGCACAATGTTGGGATGCCGCAGACCCCGCATTATTTCAATCTCTCGTTGCAAATTCCTCAGCTCCTTCTCTGAGCGCCCCAATTTTGGGATGAACTTCAGGGCCACGACCTGTCAGTGGTAAGGTGAAAAGTTAATGCCTAATCACATTACTGAAAAGAGCCAGAATTTCAGACTTAATCTCAGAGCTCCAGAAGTCAGACTTTAGAGTGTTTGAGTAACTCTTATTATTTCTGTCAGTCTCCCGCTTCCATTTTCTCCATGGTACCCTGGCCTTATCCAGGCTTTCCCCACTCCCCATCCCAGGAGGAAACAGCATGTGCAAAACATCTCACTTTCTAGGAGAAGTGTTCTGATTTGACCAAAGCAGTCAAGATGAGATTTAGGGGAAAGGAAAGGAAAAAAAATGAAGAGGAAATAATAGAGTTCAAGTGGTTTACCTCTTACTACATGGTGTGCTAGAGACTAATAATAATATTGGTTGTTTACTAGGAGCCAGGCACTGTACTAACTGATTTAATGTGACAACATACTTAATCCTCAAATGCCATTAATCAGTTGCTGTTCTTATCCCCATTCTAGAGATGAGGAAATTGAGACATAGAGAAGTTAAGTAATTTGTCCATAATTCTAGGGTTAGAAAGCGGTGGAGATGGAATTTATACCCAAATAATCCAACTTCAGAGCTTATACTCCATAAGAAGTATGAGAGAGTCAATGCCTTAGGAATATAAACTGGTATACATACATCCCTTCTAGACCCGTTTTCCACTGGAGTTGGGGGTACCAAATCCCACCCAAAAGGTATCCCTCTTTGTGCAATACCTGAGCACTGTATTTTCTTCGACCCTTGTACACCCTCCCAAAAGAGCCTTCTCCAATCATCTCCAACACGTGGTACTTTTCCATGACAGAGGTTTCAGAATCTCTTAGAAGGAAAAAGGTAGAGACGGTGAAGAGCTATAGATCCAGGGACAATTCCACAACATCTGGGAGGCCTAGTTGGGGCATGGGAAAGGAAAAATGTTAGCCACCTTGCCTTTCCTCTTTTTCACAAAGACCAAGCCTCAAAAAACATGGGAGGGTGGAATGATGCAAAGATGATGCGATCTGGGAACAAACAGAGCATCTCTTTGTAGTTCCTCTCCACTTTCAGCCTCCTGTCCCCAACCCGGCCCCATGCCCACCTGACACCTGGTCCCCCTTCTCCCTCACCCAGCTTGGCCCACTCGACCCTGCTCTCTTAATCTAGCATCGCCCACCCAACCCTGCTCCTTCGAGTCTCCCCCAAGTTCCTGCCACTCCCAGATTCCTCAGCACCTGCTCTCAGACCCCCTGGCCCATGCGCTTCGCAAGCCAGGGTCCCTCTTTCACCCCCAGCCTAGGAGATCCAAGCTCCTCAGGCCCAGGGACGGATTCCCTGGCCTTTAGCCCCATATCTTCTGGCTGCCTGCATACGTTGCCTGACTTCTCCACCCGCCTCTCCCGCCAGTCTCTTTCGGCTCCCTTTCTTACAATTTTACTCGCTAGAACTGGTGAGAAGTTCAGAGGACAAAGGCGCTCAGAGGTGTGGGAGGGACGGCGGACCACACATGGGCACTTCCTAGGACACATCCGAACTACCTCTGGGCCATCAGGCCCGGCTAAGGACCCGGAGTCTGCGGTTGCCTAGAAACGACGCTAGCTGCCCACCCCTCTTAGTTTTCCGCCTCCGACTTCCCTAAGGGCATTTCCGGTTCCGGCTGCGGGCCGGTGAAGACATGGCGGCGTCTGCGTCTGCAGCTGCAGGGGAGGAGGACTGGTAACTTCGGGGGCATGAGCTTTGGCTGACAGTCTGGATCTAGTCCAGAGGCCTAGCGGCTGTCGCAGACGGTCCGTACGGCGGGCGTATGGGGTGGAGCGAAGGATGAGGGATGGCAGAGATGCTGACATCTCCTCTGGGAGATCTTCTAGACTGGGGAACGGGAGGGTGGAGGGGCGCTGATCTGAGTGAGAAGAGACCGGGTCTGCGCCCGCTAGACCAGTTCAGGCCTCGCCTTATCCGGTTCGATCCCCTTTCCTCCAGCTTCACGCCATCCCTTTCTCTGCTCCTCAAATGAATTTTCTCAGGGGCTTTGGGGGATGCCTGCCCGTCAGACCTCCCCATCTCCCTTTCGCTTCTCAGAACTAGTGCCCTCCAGTTCGGTCCCCCTTTCTCCTTGGATCAGCGTTTTTCCGCCGACGCTTTCCTCAACCTTCTCTCTCCCACACAGCACTAGTGAGGACTATTGTCTGAATAAAGCTTTACACCTCACATAAAGTCCCTCTAGTCCTTCTCTCAAGCATTCTTAACTAAAGACTAGAACATGGAAGGACTCTGGGATTTGGAAGTAGGATCAATGTGGGTTAACTCCGCATTTTATTAGCTGTGTGATGCTGACCAGGCCATCTAGCTTCTGTGAGTCAGTGTCCTCACCTGTAAAAAAAAAGTGGGTGTGGTATTTACCTCAGAATAGTTGAGAGGATCATGATGGATTTGTAATATACTTAAGTCTGTTTTTTTGTTTTGTTTTGTTTTGTTTTTTGAGACAGAGTCTCACTGTCACCCACGCTGGAGTGCGGTGGTGCGATTATGGCTTACTGCAGCCTCAACCTCCCCAGGCTCAGGTGATCCTCCTGCCTCAGCCTTCCAAGTAGCTGAGGCTACAGGTGTGTGCCACCAAGCCCAGCTAATTTTGTATTTTTTGTAGAGACAGAGTTTTGCCATGTTGGCCAGGCTGGTCTTGAACCCTTGGGTTCAAGTGATCCTCCAACCTCAGCCTCCCAAGGTGCTGGAATTACAGGCGTGAGCCACCACACCTGGCCTCCTTTTCATTAATAACTGAGGTGCAGGCACCTGGGAAGATTAGATGACCCCCCAAAGAAGTAAAGTGATTTGCCAAAAGGTAGAAAATTGCGACTAGAAATCCACATCTATCTGACTCCACACCTTAGATTATTTGTACTAGGACATTCTTGAGTCCCCCCCCCCCCATTTTGTTGTCACCACCTTACCAGCATCCCATCCAGGACCCACATAACTAGGGTAGGCAAAGTATTGAAGGGCCACTTGACTGAGGCTACACCTCAGTGTTACATTGGTTCAGGGAGCCCTGCTAGTACTGGCCTTTATTAAGACTATCTAGACTACTGGTTTTCAAAGTGTTCAGGGAAACTTTTTCTTTTCTTTTTTTAAGAGACAGAGTCTTACTTTGTCACCCAGGCTGGAGTACAGTGGCAAGATCATGGCTCACTACAGCCTCGACCTCCTGGGCTCCAGCAATTCTTCTGCCTCAGCCTCCCAAGTAGCTGGGACCACTGTGTCCAGCTAACTTTTTATTTTCTGTAGAGATAGTGTCTCGCTTTGTTGCCCAGGCTGGTCTCAAACTCCTGGCCTCAAGTTATCCTCCCACCTCAGCCTCCCAAAGTGCTGGGATAACTTATAGTTGACCTGTTCGGGGGAACTTTTAAGATTCAGGGGAGACACCTTGAGCCATGGAGAGAACAACAGTGAGTGCAGCAGCCTGTAGTGCTGTGAGACTCCCATGCCATGTCAGCCAAAACTACACTGTTATCTGTGAGATGTAAAACTTTATATTTTATATTTTGAAGTTTCTGCCTAAGACTTAACAACAACTGACATAAGTCGTGCTGGAGCAGCCTTACTCTTAGAATGAAGAGAGAGCAGTATGAGAAAGCAAAGTATGCATTTTTCCATGTATCACCTGGTAGAGCTGTAGACACAAACTGATCACTCAGCTTCAATTTCAATACAACTACTGTTTCTATGCTTAAGCATGTGTGTCCTCTGATTTACATCGGAACATGGATGCTAACCTCAACAGGCTGATCTAGATCAACCAGACAGCCAGGGTCATAAATACATCCAGAGTACTCTACTACTTCCCTCCTTCCCTCTTCCTTCTAAGGGAGAAGGTTATATACAGACAGGAAGAAAAAGAGGATGTAGACTAGCTACTATAGCCCAGATACTATTGGGTACTTTATATAAACAAATCACCTTTTATCCTCATAATAACCCTAGAGAGTGTTATCATCTATATGTGATAGACAGGATAACTTAAGCTTACAGAGAGGTCACTTCCCAGATCGCATAGCTTGTAAGTGATTGGTACCTGTTACTAACTCCGAGGCTGCTGGCTCTTCCATTACAACACAGCCTTTACACCACCCTAGACCTGTTGTGTTGAGGTTGCTGTCTTCTTTAAGGCTTAGGGTGACTGGTGTTAAAAGTGTATGTAGACAGTAGCCAAGGCACTGGGATCCACACTGGACAGTGATGTAGGGAAAAGCTGGAGTAATATTGGTAACGTTAATGCTAGTGAATGGGTGCCATACCTCTAGACCAGAAAGTCAGCCACTAAGGGGAATAAAACTTAAACAGGGAGTCAGGAAACCTGACTCTGGGCCCAGTTCTACCTATGTTAAGCCTTGGTTAGTCATTTTACTTTTCTGGAATCTACTTCTTCATCTCTTGGCAGAAACAATGCTTAAAATTCTGATTTTCGTGTCTCCTATTTGGCCAGTTGAAAACTTAAGGTAACATTTTCCTTGTTTTTAAGGAGTTTAGCAGGAAAATATATTCTGGTAGATTGCCATTTTTCTACAAAGCCCGCCTTTATTCGCCTTAGCAGGCTTCCACGGGGAGAGTTGTAATGGTGAGTCAGTCTACTCCTGTCTCTCTAGGGTCCTTCCCTCTGAAGTTGAAGTGTTGGAGTCCATCTATCTGGATGAACTACAGGTGATTAAAGGAAATGGCAGGTATGTATTCAACCAGCGGTGGGCAGGACTCCCCCTAGTAATGAGGAGAGGTTCTGTGCCGAATCTGGGTCTTAAGACAGTGTGAGCCTTGATTCAGAGATAATATTTCTCTTGTGTAGACAAAAGCTATTTCTTTAATCCTACCCCAAAAGAAAGAGTCCAATGTGTACTTTGTTTGCCCACTTTACTGTCTCAACCCCATCCTCCCCAGCCCCCAAGTCCTTACCCAGTCACATCTGCGTTTCTACTTGATCCACCTGCAGAACTTCACCGTGGGAGATCTACATCACTTTGCATCCTGCCACTGCAGAGGACCAGGATTCACAGTATGTCTGCTTCACTCTGGTGCTTCAGGTCCCAGCAGAGGTGAAGCCCCTACTCTGTGGCAGCAAAGGGAGGAAGGGGAGAGTCCCTGGGGTTGATCACTTCAGCAGTAACTTGTTATTTGCCCCCACTAGTATCCCCATGAGGTGCCACAGATCTCTATCCGAAATCCCCGAGGACTTTCAGATGAACAGATCCACACGTAAGTTAAACCTGTCAAACAGGGAAAGCTCAGCTACAGCTTTGCCCAGTGACGGAAATGGGCAGGCCTAATATTTGGTTTGCCCTCTTCCTCTAGGATCTTACAAGCGCTGGGCCATGTGGCAAAGGCTGGGCTGGGCGCTGCCATGCTCTATGAACTCATTGAGGTAAGAGGTGCGCTAGTCTGGGATATGTTCTTTCTTTTGAGCTAGAGCAGTTTCTAGCTGTAAAAGGGAAACCATGGGCCTAGAATCTTAAATAGATCTGGAATCATTAGGTAAGGCCTAAATTAATCCAGAGAAATGAGACTCTTCTATTTGAGAAACTTCCCAAAAGACACTGCTTAATGAAACAACCCACATGAAGCAACACCTGGAGCTCCAGTATACACGGAAAACTTCTGTTGTTTGAGATTAAAAATATAAAATTAAGTACAGTCTTATTTTCCTCTAGTTTATTTATTTTTTATTTTTATTTTATTTATTTATTTATTTTTGAGACAGTCTTAGTCTGTCACCCAGGCAGGAGTGCAGTGGTGTGATCTCAGCTCACTGCAACCTCCGCCGCCCAGGTTCAAGTGATTCTCCTGCCTCAGCCTCCCAAATAGCTAGGATTACAGGTGTGCACCACCACACCCAGCTAATTTTGTATTTTTAGTAGAGATGGGGTTTCTCCTTGTTGGCCAGGCTGGTCTTGAACTCCTGACTTCAGGTAATCCACCTGCCTTGGCCACCCAAAGTGCTGGGATTATAGGCATGAGCCACCACGCCCAGCCTCTCCTAGTTTAAATTTTTAAGAAAAATGTTCAGAATAGAATGAAGGTGGGTGGCCGAGAGTCAAAGAGAGTGGGTTTGATAGGCCACTGTAGCAGTCCTAGGTCAGGCCTCCACAATGCAGCCTTGGACTTTGTGGAATTCCAGAGTACACTATTAGCTATTCAAATAACAATTCAAATGCATAGTTCACAGCCCAACTCAATGCCTTGTGAATTTTCTGTCCATTCGGGTTGTCCATGCCTTGACATGCTTTCTGAAAGCTGACTTAGAACAAACTCATTGCCCCATGGGGGAATGATATTGAAGGGGGCTAATCAAGAAAGGCCTCTCAGAAGATGAGTTTTAATTGAACATTTTTTTCTCTCAAGGTGTATTATTTTCATCTCCAAGATATATTAAAAGTGACTTAATGAAAGGAAAAACAATTAGGTTGAATTTTGAAACCAGGAAGATCAAATTTTGGGGGAGGGGCGGAGACGTGGAGAAGGATTGATTCCCAGCAGAGGGAGCATCATCAAGACAGAAATGCATAAACACAAGGTAACAAACTGGCCTGGTAGGAGCCAAGTCCAGCCAGTCACTCCTAGGAGTAGTAGACAGGCCTTGCTCACCATTCTCCCCACTAACCCCCTGTTTAATCAGTGTCTTCTCTCCTCAGAAAGGGAAGGAAATTCTCACAGATAACAACATCCCTCACGGCCAATGTGTCATCTGCCTCTATGGTTTCCAGGTGGGTTTCTGTCTTGGGACCTGGCATGCTGCTTGGGACCAAGATGAGGGCTGTGAGAGAGCTCTGACTTAGTGCCCTACATCCGCCTTCCCTCTAGGAGAAGGAGGCCTTTACCAAAACACCCTGTTACCACTACTTCCACTGCCACTGCCTTGCTCGGTACATCCAGCACATGGAGCAAGAGCTGAAGGCACAAGGACAGGAACAGGAACAGGAACGGCAGCATGCTGCAACCAAACAGGTAGACCTCACCAGACCTGCACGCTCATCTGACACCCTCAGGCACAGCCTTTCAATCCCTCCATTCCAGTGGCTCTTCACCTTTTTAGGGTCATAGATAACCTAGATAACCTTGAGATTAATGAACTCTTACCTCTGTCCAGAAAAAAGGGCATCTTTTTTTTTTTTTTTGAGATGGAGTGTCACTCTGCTACCCAGGCTGGAGGGCAGTAGTGCAATCTCGGCTCACTGCAACCTCCGCCTCCTGGGTTCAAGCAATCCTCCTGCCTCAGCCTCCCGAGTAGCTGGGATTATAGGCACGAGCCACCATGCCCAGCTAATTTTTGTATTTTCAGTAGAGATGGGGTCTCACCATGTTGGCCAGTCTGGTCTCAAACTCATGACCTCAAGTGATCCGCCCGCTGTGGCCTCCCAAAGTGCTGGGATTACAGGCGTGAGCCACCGTGCCTGGCCAGGGTATCCTTCTATACACTTACATATTGCATGCAGTTTCAGGGGGTTCCCAGATCTCTAGTTAGACAACCCATGCTCTGTCCCAACTCACTGCTGAACCGGTGGTCTGTGCCCTTTAGTCCCAGCCCTCTGCAGATTAGGTTGGCTGATGGGTCAGCACCAGGGGGCATCCTAGGCTGTGACACAGGCATATGATTTTTCCTCTTTTTTAGAAGGAAGTCGGTGTGCAGTGTCCAGTGTGCAGAGAGCCCCTCGTTTATGATCTTGCCTCGCTGAAAGCAGCCCCTGAACCCCAACAGCCCATGGTAAGGGGTCTTTCTTCCAGTCTGAGCCAGGAGTAATGGCATTTTCTAAAGAGTAAGGAATGGCATCTTGTCTGTATCAAATAGGATCTCTGAAATTGGGCTTGAACTGCCTAGGACCTCTCTGCAAAGCCACATTCCCCACTGGTGGGAGCCTAAGACTGGGAGCCCAGACCCGAAGGGCAAAACCAGTGCAGATCTCCTGAGGCAGCCTCAGAGGAGTAGGGATTTGAGTCTGCCTTCTGCTGTTCATTATTTCCTCTCTGCCATTCTTCCTTCCAGGAGCTGTACCAGCCCAGTGCAGAGAGCTTGCGCCAGCAAGAAGAACGCAAGCGGCTCTACCAGAGGCAGCAGGAACGGGGGGGAATCATTGACCTTGAGGCTGAGCGAAACCGATACTTCATCAGCCTTCAGCAGGTGAGGGAAGGGTTTCCCAGTCGTCCCGTAATGCCACCAACCTTCCTACAAACCCCAGTCGGCCATGGCCCCAGAGTGAGTTTTGTTCTAACCACGGAGATGATAGGCTGATCATGGTCAGCCCAGATAGTAGGAGAGGGGCCTGTAGTTCCCTGCCTTGAGGAGCTGCATCTCCCTCACTGCATCTTGTCACTTCTTTCTAGCCTCCTACCCCTGCGGAACCTGAGTCAGCTGTAGATGTCTCCAAAGGATCCCAACCACCCAGCACCCTTGCAGCAGAACTGTCCACCTCATCAGCTGTCCAGTCCACCTTGCCAACTCCTCTGCCTGTGGCAACCCAGTACATGTGTGAGAAGATTCCAGGGGCTGGGTCAAATCAGCAAAGGTTGGGTGAAACCCAGAAAGCTATGCTAAATCCCCCCAAGCCCAGTCGAGGTCCCTGGCGACAGCCCGAACGGAGGCACCCGAAGGGAGGGGAGTGCCACGCCCCTAAAGGTACCCGTGACACCCAGGAACTGCCACCTCCTGAGGGGCCCCTCAAGGAGCCCATGGACCTAAAGCCAGAACCCCATAGCCAAGGAGTTGAAGGTCCTCCACAAGAGAAGGGGCCTGGCAGCTGGCAGGGCCCCCCACCCCGCAGGACTCGGGACTGTGTTCGCTGGGAGCGCTCTAAAGGCCGGACACCGGGTTCTTCCTATCCCCGCCTGCCTCAGGGCCAGGGAGCATACCGGCCTGGTACTCGGAGGGAGCCCCTGGGCCTGGAATCTGAGGATGGTTCCTAGCAGGACTGTGGGGGACAGGGAATTGGGGATGGGAGGGGGGCAATAAAGATATTTGGCCTTGTTTGGCTTTCTTTGCTCAGCAGCGCCTAGCCTGTGAGGAATGGCTCTTTTTCTCAATTCCTAGTAAGATTGGGATGTGGCAGAGCAGTCCCCTACTTCACTCTGAAGTCTGTTCTCCAAAGAGCTGGGTAGAGGGTCTGACATCTCAGCAGCTAGTATAGTGGGTTTCAGGGAAAACTAGTGGGATGTCAGCATGTAAGCAGAGTCCTTAGGACCCACCATTAACAACCCATTGTGTACACATCCACGCCTGTCCATTATTTATATACGTAGAATGCTTTTAGGTAGAGGAATTTAGTTTCCTGTTTTGTGTCTCATCTCTTTATCTTAGGCTGTGCCCCATCATTTGTGTGTCTGGTTGCCTGGCTGATCCCTGTAAGCACCTGTGATTGCCGCCCCTGTCTTACTCAAGTACCAATCCAGTGATGAAGGGAGATGAGAGAGCAGAGTAGTGTGGCAGATGTTTATTGAACTAGAGGAGAAGAGCTGAGCTGAGCCCAGCCTGATCACCTCCTCAGAGACTCAGCATTGTGAATTGCCCCTACAGGGTCATTTTTATACAGCATGAAGTAGCCCTGCACCTGGGCAGGACTGATCTGGGTTGTAGCTTGAAGGACACGTTCTGCAAAGTCCTCAGCTAAGGAAGGTGCCTGCCCTGGATAGAACCTCTGGAACATCTGGGTCAGCTGCCAGTGTGAGCAGTAGCCCACATACTCCTTCAGGTCCACTCGCCCCGGGCGTATCAGGGCGGGGTCCAGCCTGAGAGAAGATAGGGAAAGCAGAGTCACAGGCAGTGGTCACACTAGTACCCAACAGAGATGGCTCCTCGACCTCCTGTTCCTCCCAAGGCACTAGGGGAGTGGGTGGGCTCTTGCCTCAGTCTCAGGATGCTTGGCTCCTTCCTACCTGTCAACGTGGTTGGTGGTCATGAACACAATGCGGGCCTCAGTGGAAGCCACACCATCCAAGGCATTGAGCAGTCCACTGAAGGTGAGGCGACCTAGGCCTTGGTACTTTACTGGGTCTGGAGGAAGGCAAAGATAAGGAAGCATGAGTAGTCATAGCCCAGCATAAAATCAACATGCCACACTATGTTCCCCTACTTATCCATGCGTCTCATGGGCTCTTGTCACTAACCCAGGCATCTGCCACCAGCCCTCTAGATTTCTGTTTTCTTCCCCTGTTCCACAGTTACCCACACCCCTTCCTCCAGAACCCCTCACTTACTCTCCACAGCCAAGTCTCGACTGAGAAAAGCAGCATCCACATCCTCCAGGAGCACCAGGCTCTGCTGCGGGGCCACGCTCAGCAGGTGGTTGAGCCGGTCATCAGAGAGGCTGGAGTCCGTGAGGCTCAGCAGGCAGATGCTGTGCTGCAGTTCCCCAGCCAGGGCTGTGCTATGGAGGATGGGATGGCAGGAAGTAGCAGGCAACCTGGAAATGCTTTCTCAGGCCCAGCTACTCTCCTCACAGTCTGGGGACATGTGTCTCAGAGGCCTGATTTCTACCTCACACCCTAATGTTCCACACATTTCATGTTTATCCTGGTCCCCGGTCCCCAGTCCCCAGATTCATTTCCCTTTCCAACCCCATCAACCCAGTGTTTCCAAAAAGGCTTCATTTTGCCAAGTTAAGAGAAATTTTGAATACTCACATAAAACTGCTCTTTCCGCAACCAGGGGGCCCATAAAGCAGGTAGCCACGTCTGTAGGGAATGCCTAGGGATAGAGCCAGGAGGATCATGTCTTTTGCCCCAGATATCCACGTTCATTCCCAGCCCTGCCCTTTGGAAGCCTGATAATCTTGGTACAGAAGTAAATCATTCTCATACACAACTTTTCATTCCTCTTAATCTCTGGGAATTGGACCAGAGCTTTATATCACCCCATCTGGCAGAGACCAACCTGTCCCCTCTAAAAATGTCAAAAACAGCACAGCCAAGACCCCAGCTGCTTCTCACCTCTGTCAGTGTACCACTTGGGGTTATCGATGAATTCCTGGACGTCTCTGACAATTCGGTCAGCCAGACCCTGTTGTAGAACCACAGAATTCAGTGGTCGCCGGCGGCGTGGATAGCCAAAGGGACGCCATTCAGAGCCCACAGCTGTGTACATCACAGTCTTCCCTTCCTCCTGCTGCAAGGCTAGCTCTCGAGCTGGGAAGGGGAAGAGATAAAGCCAGTAATTCTCTTCACCATGGCTGATTCTTCAATTAGGTGGAGCTGAGCCAAACAGCTTCCTTCTGGCCCCCTGTTCCCATGAGCTCACCACAGCCTGCTTATTCCACCTCTCCAAACTGCTCATCTGATGTCAAATGTCCCCATCCCTGCAATGTCCCTAGAAAGCCTGCCTGTGCCATCCCACACCTTCCTCCAGGATGTTGAAGAAAACCTTTCGGTCAGTGCCCAGGGCCGTGAAGGTGACAGATTCCCAAGGAGTTCCCGTCTGCAAGTCTATCATCTGCATCTCTCGACTTCGTTCTACCCGGATCCATTTCCCTCGATACCTGAATAAGAACAATCAAAACAGAGTGAGTGAATGGGTCAAACCCAGCTTCCATCATTCTTTTCTAGTAGCACAACCCTCCCTAGCTCCCAACCTTACCAGATAAAGTGGTTTCCAGGGCTGGGGACAAATTCAAACTTAGTGGAAATGCGGCCGCTCTCATGCTGAAGGTACGAAGTCTCGACACTGAGGTGCTGAGTACGGGTACTGTGCCGGGTGAGCCAGCTAAGCAACCAGGCATAGCTCCTGTCTCGAGCAGGGACTTCCAGTGTGATCATGTAATGGCGCCGGAATGCCACCAGGCCCAGTTGGGCACCCTTCCGGGCCAGGGCCAGGGCTGTGCCCACACCCACCAGCCCAAATCCAGCCCCAAAGTAGGGATTGTCCTTCAGGGCCAGAATAAAGTCTGAAAGTGGCATCTTGAAAAGGAAACACCAAACCTTACAGGCCCTGGGGTGTTACAAAACCCTAGGGGTGGGGAACAGTGGAAAAGGGACAAAGCACAAGATTACTTTAGAAACTGGACCTCCCCAGCCCTGCCCACAGGTCAGCACTACTGTGTGGGTCAATATCCTCCTTTTGTGGGGTAAGGGTACTGTTGGAATGCAAGGGTGGAGACTCCAGGCCCCTCATCCCATTTTGCCCTTCATTAGTCTACTCATACCTGTTTCCTACCAGAGGACCATGTCTGGAGATGCCTTAAACCAAAAAGAGCTATATAAACCTGCTTCACATCAGGATGATGGATGGACAAGATTTTTGTCGTCCCTGGGACCATCTTTGATAAAAAGGGGCCCACTGGCTGCAGTCAGCAAGGGAGAAGCATCCATTGACTTGTCAGTAACCCTATGCCTTGTTATGAGTAATGTCCTTCAAATAGCCTCTCCCTTACATCCCCAATATCTAATGTCCTGTTTATACCTTTATTACCTCCCACCTAAACTGTCTTTAAAATCATAGTTCTTGAAATGGTATTTTAAAAGGTCTTCACCGCCGGCTTCACGGAACAGCTACAAAAGGGTCCAGATCTTTCATCATAGGCATCAGCTTCAATTCCATATCTCTCTCTGCTCCAGCACCTTCAATGGCTGGCTCCCAACAGACCCCTGAACTGGGTACAAACTCAGCCTGGTACTCAAGGCCCTCTACAATACGGCGCCCACCTATCTTTCATGGATTAGCTCCCAACACTACCTGTTCAGCAAATACGCAAATACACAACAAATATGTTCAACAAGTAAGTAACCTCCCAAATCCTTGTTCATGCAGTTCTCTTAGCTCGGAATGCCCGTTCTTTTCTCCCTCATTCTCCCCAACTGAAAATCTGCCCATCTGCTACTTTCTCCACGGATCGTCACATTGTAGACAATAAGATCCTGAGGGATAAGCGCGAAGTTGTTTCTAGTACACCTCTCCTCCAACCCCGAACCCCGGCCACTTTGCCCGGCCCCTGGCATGCAAGGAGATGAGCTGACAGCAGAGACCTCGGCTGAGCCTCAGAATTGGTATCCAGAATTCCAAAACACCTATGCATGGAAGGCCACAGACAAAGCTCTCCCGCCTCTGGCCCCTCCGCGACACCCAGGAACCTCGCCCACACCCCAGCTCGCGCCTCCAGCCACATGCTTTGGGGTAATCCGTCGCTCAGCCTTCTCACCGATACGACTCTCTGGCCTTCCGTCTCGATGGTTTCACCGCGCCTGCACTTTGGGGAAGCTGCGCTTGGCCCCGCCCCGGGTCCTTTCATCGACTTCCCGCCACACCCACCAAGAAGCCCACGCCACTCTATCCCAGAGCTCTCGATGGTGCTTCTCCGGCTTCAGGGCTGGAGTGGGGGTGGAGGGCGGGAAAAACCACTGGGAGAAAACATAGAGTACCCCGGCAGCCGGCAAGAGGAAGAGAGAGTGCCTTCCACATCCCCAATATCCTAGAGGCGGCTGGGCCGGAGGCGGTCGCACAAAGGGGGCACCGGGGGCCGCTCCAGCCGCGGCCGACCATAGAGATGCGGCTCCAGCCGGCTCGGGGTCTGGAGGTGAGTGAGTAGCTGCGGGGCGGAACTGGGAAGGCAACGCGGGTGGAGCAAGTTGGAGGCAAAGTTTTTCGAGCCCCGGGATCAGGGTGGGCCTGGGCGCTGGGAACTCTCGCGAGGAGGTACTGAAGGGAGCACCCAGAGGAGCTGGGCCCCGGCACCGCAGTCGCGTCACGCTTCTGGACCCCGCCCGGTACCCGCTGCTCTCAGGACCAAAATCATGACGATGCTCCATCCGAAGCCTTCCAGGTTACAAGCTGCCTTTCCCGTTCGCTGGCTCTTATGATCCAGCTCCCGCCCGACTATGTGGACACTGTCATCACCTCCATTTTACAGACAGGAAAGCTGAGGCCCAGAGAAGCGATGCGACTGTGTCTGTCCAAGGCTACGCGGTGAGTCAGAGCCAGAGGCAAGTGGGAACCTGGGTCCCTAGGCCGGGGCCCGTTATTTCTCCAGACCTTCTCTCTGCCTTAGTCTGTCTTTTCTCTTCCTCAGTCTTCCTGCCCGGAAGATAAGCGTATTTCTTCTCTTGTGCCCACCTGTCTCCTACCTCAACCTGCCCTCCCCCAGGTGAAGGTTCTTAATCTTGACGGCTCAGCGTCCTCCTTGGCTCCCCCCGGAGGCCATGTATGGCCAAGCTGGAAGATTCCCCAGAGCAGCGATAATATTCAGTAAGTGGAGGCTGCAGTTTCCAGAGAATCCCTCTGGCCACGGGAGTGCACTTCCCAGCCACCTTGTGAATCCCTGTGATCTGTTGTTTTGAGTCCGTGGGATTCTGGAAATAGGGACTATCAGATTGCAGGATCTTGGGTTTTGTTTGTTTTTTGAGACGGAGTTTCTCGCTCTTGTTGCCCAAGCTGGAGTGCATTGGTGCGATCTCCGCTCACTGCAGCCTCCACCTCCCGGGTTCCAGCGATTCTCCTCACTCAACCTCCCGAGTAGCTGGGATGATTACAGGCGTGTGCCACCACGCCCTACTTTTTTTTGTACTTTTAGTAGAAACGGGGATTCACAATGTTAGCCAGGCTGGTCTCGAACTCCTGACCTCAGGTGAAAGGCCCGCCTCGGCCTCCCAAAGTGCTGGGATTACAGGCGTGAGCCAGGGTGCCCTGCCTGGTTTCTTCTTTTTTTTTTTTTCTTTTTGCATCTTCTCTGTGACTCAATTTCATGAAGTGATTCCTGTCATTCTTATTAATTAATAATTATTCAGCTTAAACTCATTTTAGCCATGTATAACAGGGTATGCAATTCAATTGTCAATCATTCCTCAGTTATGTTCCCATATTTAGTTTGAGGCCATAGTCAGTTAATAAGTTTGAAATTTCTCCAAACGTGTTATGTTATAGGTGAGGAACCACTGGTTTAGTGCAAGATACCTAGCGTTACTCCAGTGCAGCTCCATGTCTGTGCTTCTTCATTGGAAGCTTCGATTGTGGGTGATTTGTGTTCGTTGAAGTGATAACATCAGTATCACAAAGTGATGTCATTGAAGTGATAACATCAACAAATTACTAAAAAGCTACACATCTAGGGAGAGAGACTGATGGGTAAAAAACAGTGCAGTGTGACCTCGTTTCTGAAAGGGTTGTGTACAGAATGCCCTCAGGATGCCAGAAGAGAGAAAATTAGAGTGTCAAGAAGCCAGGCCAGCGCAATGCCTCACGCCTGTAATCCCAGCACTTTGGGAGGCTGAGGCGGGTGGATCACCTGAGTTCGGGAGTTCAAGACCAGCCTGACCAACATGGAGAAACCCCATCTCTACTAAAAATACAAAATAGTAGCCAGGCATGGTGGCGCATGCCTATAATCCCAGCTACTCGGGAGACTGAGGCAGGAGAATCGCTTGAACCCAGGAGGCGAAGGTTGCAGTGAGCTGAGATCATGCCACTGCACTCCAGCCTGAGTGACAGACTAAGACTGTCTCAAAAAAAAGAATGTCAGGAAGCCTTCATGGTGGAAGTGACATTTGTGTAGCTTCTTCAAGGATAGTTAATTGGTTAGCCAGACAAGAGAGAAAGATTGAAAAGGGGAAAAGGCATATCAAGCCAAGAGACGCAAAAGGCTATGAAGGTATGAAAGCAAAAGAGAATGTGGTGAGTCTGGAGAATGGCACGTCATCTGGTTCAGAGATCTGCTGAGGGGAGAAGTGGGAGATGAGTCTGGGGAGGTCAGCAGGATCCAGATGATGAAGGAAGGGCCTTCCTTATAATCCATTCTGAGGATTAGTGAGATTATCAAAGGTTAAGAGAGAAAGGGGCCAGGCAAGGTGGCTTATGCCTGTAATCCCAGCACTTTGGGAGGCCAAAGTGGGCCGATCACCTGAGGTCAGAAGTTCGAGACCAGCCTGGCCAACATGGTGAAACTCCATTGCTACTAAATATACAAAATTTACCCAGGCGTGTGTGTCGCCTGCCTATAGTCCAGCTAGTGGGGAGGCTGAGGCAGGAGAATTGCTTGAACCCAGGAGGTGGAGGTTGCAGTGAGCCGAGATCACTCCACTGCACTCCAACCTGGGTGACAGAGCGAGACTCTGTCTCAAAACAAAAAAAAAGGCACTTCTGAGATTCTTTGGCCCCACCTAATTTTGCTGCAGATAAGAAATCTGAGACCCAAATTGCTTAATGACTTGGCTAAGGGCACTTAGCTAGCGGGAGACAACCTGCAGTCATTAATATGTTGGCCAATACTTGTTGGCTCTCTCCTAATATTCTATTATCATTTTTATACTTTTTGTTCTGAACATTATCATAAAAGAAAGCCTCTATTTAGTCTCATAAGGTATATGTGGCATATTGCCATGCAAGAAAATGCCTAAGTCGGTGGGCACTGGGCTGTGTACCCACACCAGCTGGGAAGAAAGTAAGAACTCTAACTTTACTTTGTTTTTCTTCTGGTTGGCTTGTCAGCATTTAAGAGGCCAAAACACACAAGTCGGTGGTGATGACAGACCCACTTTTGGACTCACAGCCAGCCCATAGCACCGGAGAGATGGATGGACTGTGTCCTGAGCTACTGCTGATCCCCCCGCCTCTCTCTAACCGTGGAATCCTAGGGCCTGTCCAGAGCCCCTGTCCTTCCGGGGACCCTGCGCCTTTGCCTACTGAGCCAGGCTGCCTGCTGGTAGAGGCCACAGCAACTGAAGAGGGACCAGGGAACGTGGAGATCATTGTGGAGACAGTAGCTGGAACCCTGACCCCAGGTGCTCCTGGAGAGACCCCAGGTACAAACACAGTTGCAAGCAGGCCAGTGGGACAGGCGGCTCTGAGGTTTTGTCTGGGTTATTTTTGATTCTGTATAAATATGATGAGAACACAAGGTAGCATCCTATTTTTATACTTGGAGATGTTGTCATTTGGTTTGCAGTTGGTGCATGTTGATTGAAGGCTGGCGAAGTGGTGCACAGCCTTCTACCAAGCTTTGGCAGTCTGTCCTGCAAGGGCTTCATGTGTGTGCTCGGCAGTAATCCAGAAAGTAAGACCTTTCTGACACCTCTGCCGAATCCTGGCTTGTCCCTACTCTTACAGTCCTTGGAGATTCTTTCCTCCATATTGACCTTCCTACCCAGGAACTGCAGCCAGGGATTAAGCAAAAACCCTGTCTCTACCACCCTGGGCTTGGCAGGGCTTTCCAGAAGTGATCTGGTATTTCCCTGCCCTAGTTTTTTCTGTATAACATACTTTACTCTTCCAAGGCATGTTGTTAAGAATAAGAGTTGAGCCTGGTACAGTGGCATGCACCTGTAGTCTCAGCTACTTGGGAGGCTAAGGCAAGAAGATTGCTTGAGCCCAGGAGTTAGAGGCTGCAGTATGTTATGATCATACCTGTGAATACCCGCACTCCAGCCTGGGCAATATAGTGAGACCCCCACCTCTTTAAAAACAAAACAAAACAAAAAAACAGTAGAAGTTGAACATTTGTATTTAGCTCAGATGAAAGATTCTCCCTTTATTCATCCCATTATCATCACCTCTTATTTTCAGGAAGTTTCCCTGTTTTTTAATTGCCATCCTCCAGCCATAGTTGTCACCACTTCACTTGGCACTGTAGTGTAGTGACAAAGAATATTGGGAAAGATTAGCTAATTTGACCATATAATATTTCCAAACTTCCACATGGTGAAAGAAATTTTAAAAGAACCTAGGAAAAACATTTGCAATATATAAGAAAGAGTTAATATCTTTTTTTTTTTTCTTTTTTTTGAGACAGAGTCTCGCTTGGTCGCCCAGGCTGGAGTGCAGTGGCGCCATCTCGGCTCACTGCAAGCTCTGCCTCCTGGGTTCACGCCATTCTCCTGCTTCAGCCTCCTGAGTAGCTGGGACTACAGGCACCCACCACCACACCCAGCTAATTTTTTGTATTTTTAGTAGAGACAGGGTTTCACTGTGTTAGCCAGGATGGTCTCGATCTCCTGACCTCGTGATCCGCCTGCCTCGGCCTCCCAAAGTGCTGGGATTACAGGCGTGAGCTACTGCGCCCGGTCAAGAGTTATCTTTAAAACTCAAAGAGCCACAATAAGAAAAGTGAACCATCTTTTTTTGTTGTTTGCTTTTCTTTTTATGTTTTCTTTTGGTTTTGGGGGTTTTGTTGAGACAGGATCTTGCTCTGCCACCCAAGCTAGAGTGCAGTGGCACAGTTATGGCTCACTGCAGCCTTGACCTCCTAGGCTTAAGCAATCCTCTTACCTCAGCCTCTCATGTAGCTGGGACCACAAGTGTATACCACCCACACCCAGCTAGTTTTTAAATTTTCTTTTGTAGAGATGAGGCCTCACCTTGTTGCCCAGGCTAGTCTTGAACTCCTGGGCTCAAGCAATCTTCCCACCTCGGCCTCCTAAAGTTTTGGGATTACAGGTATGGGCCATCGCACCCAGCAGAAACCTTTTTTTTTTTTTTTAATGGGAAAAAGAAATCTATGTGCAATGCTCTAAAGAAATAAAAGTAGTAACTATATGGAAGGATGCTTAATCTCACTAGCAAACAAATTCCTGTCAAAAATAAGAGATGCAGCCGGGCATGGTGGTTCATGCCTATAATCCTAGCACTTTGGGAGGCCGAGACAGGCGATTGCCTGAGCTCAGGAGTTTGGGACCAGCCTGGGCAAGATGGTGAAACCCCATCTCTACTAAGATACAAAAAAATCAGCTGGACGTGGTGGCAGGCATCTGTAATCCCAGCTACTCAGGAGGCTGAGGCACGAGAATTACTTGAACCCGGGAGGCAGAGGTTGCAGTGAGCCAAGATTGTGCCCCTGAACCCCAGCCTGGACAACAAAGCAAGACTCTGTCTCAAAAAAAAAAAAAAAAAATAGGAGATGCACTTTGACATAAATTAAACATTTTAAATGATACCTAGTGTTGACGAGGCTATAGGAAACACCATGTTATAGATTATGGAGATACAAATTATTATAATCTTTTGAAGGTCAATTTAGCTACATAGCAAATTTTACAGTTTGCATACTCTGACCACTGTAATTCCACTGTAGGAATCTGTCCTACAGAAAGACATATATACATGCACAAAGATACGAGGATGAGAATATATAGGGATGCTTTATTTGTAATGGTTGGAAATAGCCCAGATGTCCATCCGTAAGGGCACAATTTATTTATTTTTTAAAATTATTTTTAGAATGGGCAACATAGGGAGACCCCATCTCTACAAAAAATTTAAAAATTAGCCAGGCATGGTGGTGCCTGTAGTCCCACCTACTCAGGAGGCTGAGGTGGGAGAATCGCTTGAGCGCGGGAGGTCAAGGCTGCAGTGAACTATGATCACACCACCACTGCACTGCAGCCTGGGTGACAGAAAGAGACCCTGTTTCCCCCACCACCAGCCAAAAAATTTATTTTTATTTTTTTTGTCCCCAGGAAAGCAAGGGCAGAATTTCATTTTGATTTGTCCATGCTCTGGAAAAAACAAACTGGACAAGAAAGTATGAACTAAATATAAATGTAATCAAACATAAAAATATCTTTGATATATAGCAAGTGGGAAGAAAAGGATCAAAAAGAAACACACCAAATTGTGTGTGTGAAGGGGCTGGGTGGTTATTCTTCCTTTGTATACTTATGTATCATTTTAGATGTCGCACTGAAAATTTTTTTTTTTTTTTGAGACAAAGTTTCACTCTTGTCACCCAGGCTGCAGTGCAATAGTGTGATCTTGGCTCACTGCAACCCCTGCCTCCTGGTTTCAAGTGATTTTCCTGCCTCAACCTCCTGAGTAACTGGGATTACAGGGATGCGCCACCACGCCCAGCTCATTTAGTATTTTTAGTAGAGACGGGGTTTCTCCATGTTGGTCAGGCTGGTCTTGAACTCTTGACCTCAGGTGATCCACCTGCCTCGGCCTCCCAAAGTGCTGGGATTACAGGCGTGAGCCACTGGGCCCGGCCTGAAATTTTTTTTTTTTTTTTTTTTTGAGACAGAGTCTCTCTGTTGAACAGGCTGGAGTGCACTGGGCAATCTTGGCTCACTGCAACCTCCGCCTCTCAGGTTCAAGCAATTCTTCTGCTTCAGCCTCCCGAGTAGCTGGGACTACAGGTGCGTGCCACCACACCCAGCTAATTTTTTTTTTCACACCCAGCTAATTTTTTTGTATTTTTAGTAGAAACAGGGTTTCACCATGTTAGCCAGGATTGTCTCGATCTCCTGACCTCATTATCTCCCTGTCTTGGCCTCCCAAAGTTCTGGGATTACAGGCATGAGCCACCACTCCTGGCCCTGAAATTTTTTTTTTAACAAAATAACAATAAAGAGCAAAAGGACCAGCAGAATAAATGTAGGACAAACCTGACCTTGAGTCATGGCTCTACTACTGATAAACATAGTAGTCTTAACCTCGTAGAATCTCAGGACCTTGTTCTCATAAGGCTGTTGGAGGACCAAATGAGAGTGTTTATTAAGCCTTTTTAAATCAAAGTCTTGCCCATTGCTTTTAAAACGGCAGCAGTTATGGAAAAGAATAACTATTTTCAGAAAGGATATTCTCCATTTTATCCATTCCTGTGCCTTTGTAAAGCTCTTTACAGAATTTGAAAGTAAAGCTCTTATCATTTATATTGCAGATATTATCCCTAGTTTGTCATTTTCTTTTGGAAGTTTCTGGTTTTCACTTGGGCAAAATATACTGTCTTAATGCTTTCTGGATTTGCTTGTTTATTCACTCATTTAACAAATATTTATTAAGCACCTACCTTGTACCAAGTATTGTGCTAGGAGTCCAAACACACATGCCAGATAGATGGTCCCTGACCTTATGGGGCTTACAGTCCAGGTGTAGGACCAGACTTAAAGTCCATCTGTACTCTACGAATATTAAAAGATTCACCTACATTTTCTACTAGTAACTAACTCCTATGAGTCTTGTTCCATCTGATTCTATGCCTTTCTCTGTCGGTCCTCTGCCTGCAGGTGTCCTGGTAAAGGTGGTGGAGGTGTACTTCTGTGAGCGCTGTGAACAGAGCTTCGCAGAGCCCACTCTGCTGGCCCTGCACCAGTGCAGTGAGACCCATATACAGCCTGTGCAGGGCCTCTCTAGCCTCCCATGCTCTGTAGAGCTGCCTCCCGGCAACCCAACCCTCCCTGACGCTCTGCAGGGCCAGAGCCCACCAGTTAGTCCCCTATCATGCCCTGTGTGTAGACAGGAGTTTGCCCAACCCCAGGCCCTGAAGAGCCACTTCAAGATTCACCGGGGCACTCCTGACACCTTCTCCTGCCCAGAATCTGGCTGTGTGTTCTCTGCTGAAGATCGCAAGGGTCTGCAGCACCACCTGAGGCAGACTCACAGAGCAGTTCCTGTGCCCTGTTCTTTCCGGGGCTGCCCCCTGCTTTTCGGGAGCCAGCAGGGCATGGAGCTGCACCGGCAGGCGCATTACCCTTTCCACTGCAGCCACTGCAGCTTCATGGGCTCCAACGTCAAACTCTTCCGGCAGCATCAGCGGAGCCATGGTGCTGGGACACAGGGAGAACTTTCTGCCGTTCAGGGCCTTCCATCCCAGGAGCTGCTGCCAGGTATGAGGCCAAGGGCCAAGCAGTTCCTCTCCTGGAGTTCAGCCACAGTTGATCTTATAGGAGAGGCAGTTGTTTCCAAGGCCATGAATGTACATGAATATAAGAGAATCTAGATAGTGGCTCAGGAGGATGGAATTACTGGATGACATGGGAAGGCATCTTGAAACAGTGGAATATATGGGACAAAGAGGAAGTCTTTGTGACAATGAGTGACAGTTGGCTTAGGCTACCTGTGGCTTGAAGTTACTTAACCAATATTCTCTAATGATCCATTTCACAGCTTTCTGAGAGCAAAAGCAAAAATGACCATCATTGGCTATGGCCACTGTAGACTTTCCTTTAGAGCAACTGGGGATTGAGCAGTAGAAGCCAGGGTTATTTTAAAAAGGAAATAACCGTTTGGGCTAGGCACTGTGGCGCATGCCTGTGATCCCAACAGTTTGGGAGGCCAAGGTGGATGGATCCCTTGAATCCAGGAGTTCAAGACCAGCCTGGGCAATGTGGTGAAATCCTGTCTCTACAAAAAATACAAAAATTAGCTGGGTTTGGTGGCGCATGTCTGTAGTCCTAGCTACCCAGGAGGCTGAGGTGGGGGATCACTTGAGCTCAGGAGGCGGAGGTTGCAGTGAGCCAAGATTGCACCACTGCACTCCAGCCTGGATGACAGAGTAAGACTCTGTCTCAAAAAAAAAGAGGGAAAGGAACTTTCAAGGGAGATGGTGTTTTACTAGTTGTCATTCCTCTTGGTCCCAAAAAAGCATTAGAGAGCAGAGGAGCAGGAGGAAACAGAGAAAACAGGCCAGGAGAGGGCAGGATTCTGATAAGAGAAGGAATTGCAGTCTACCCATTCTCTACTTTCAGCTCCCGATGACCTCAGTGACCTCACTGCTGTCAAAAGGGGTGCTCTCTGAGGTTTGAGTGACTTTAGACTGGAACATTGCTAATAACTTAGCTCTTGGTCCTCCTATTTCTGTCTTGAGTGGAAATACATTTATACATAAAACCCAAGATTTCCTTATGCTAAAAGTGGAAGAGGGTGATTATTTCAGCCAGTAGGTGGAGAAGTATAAGCATTTAGTGCTGTCATTGGCTCCTGTAGACTTTATCAAGTTTTATGTATCTCCAGCTCCCAAACTGCCTCCAGGAGGGAGAGAACCTTCACAGGAAGCAGGTACACCCCTGCCTGGGCAAGAGACAGCTGAAGAGAAGAATGTAGAGAAAGAAGAGAAGAGTGACACCCAGAAGAACTCCCAGAAGGCTGTGGATAAAGGCCAAGGGGCTCAGCGGCTGGAAGGTAATGACATCCTAAGGCTTGAAGCCTTTGGTGGTGGGGAAGAATGGATTGTTGAAACCGTGGTATTGAAGCTCTGGGGTTTGTTTTCTGAGCTTTGGTTCGGATCCTTTTATTCTGTTCTACCTTGACTCAGAAGTCAAGGTCTAGTGGGAAAATGATGAATGAGTGAATGATAAAGACTTTAGTAATATAGCATTGGGGTAAATCGAGTTTGCTTCACTGGGCTGGTTTTCCTCAGGCAGAAAACTCTAGCAGGGAAGCAGGAGGTGATCTTCATCATAATATAGAGATGCCAGAAGTTATTGATGATCAACAGCCTATTTTGTCTGGCACTGAGCCCTCAAATACTTTTTTCTGAATCTTTGCTTCCCAGTTTTTCACCTCGGTAGAATATTTGAAAGTCATCCCACAAGGAGCACAGTTGTTATCAAGGTGAATAAGAAAGATTTGGTTGTATTTATTAACAACTTCATTATTATTAGAGCCTGTGAGCCAGTGTTTGGAAGTAAGAGTTCTTTACTTTCTTTTGGCTCACTCCCTTGGGGACTCTTCCTTCTAACTAATCTTGCTGATGCTTCTGCCTGCCCCCATAGAACAAGGCAGGAAAGAACAAGAATGCGCCATTCTAAGCAGCTCTAAACAAAGACTCAAGAGCAGGTAGCTGAGTAAAGCACTTCAAACAGGATGTCACAGCAAGGCCTGAGAAGCCCTTATGGTTTTGCTTCTCTTAAAACTTGAGTTTCTCACCTTTTCTTTGAGACTACAGTGTTTGAGACCCTTTTGCCTGGTTTCCTGGAGAGAGGCCACACATTGTTTGTGTCTGAGCAAATTGTGGTTCTCCCATTATCTGGCTATCCCCAGAAAAATCTCACTCTCTCAACTCTGTTCCCTCCCCCAGGGGATGTGGTCTCTGGCACCGAGTCCCTCTTCAAGACCCATATGTGTCCAGAGTGTAAGCGCTGCTTTAAGAAGCGGACCCATCTGGTGGAGCACCTTCATCTCCACTTCCCAGACCCCAGTCTCCAGTGCCCCAACTGCCAGAAGTTCTTCACCAGTAAGAGCAAGCTCAAGACCCATCTGCTGCGGGAGCTGGGTGAAAAGGCCCACCACTGCCCACTGTGCCACTATAGTGCGGTGGAGAGGAATGCACTCAACCGCCACATGGCCAGCATGCATGAAGATATTTCCAACTTCTACTCAGATACCTATGCCTGTCCTGTCTGCCGTGAGGAATTCCGCCTCAGCCAGGCCCTCAAGGAGCACCTCAAGAGCCACACGGCAGCAGCCGCGGCAGAGCCGTTACCCCTTCGCTGCTTTCAGGAGGGCTGCAGCTATGCGACACCCGACCGCAAGGCCTTCATTAAGCACCTGAAGGAGACGCATGGGGTGCGGGCTGTGGAGTGCCGCCATCACTCATGTCCCATGCTCTTTGCCACAGCCGAAGCCATGGAGGCCCACCACAAGAGCCACTACGCCTTCCACTGCCCCCACTGTGACTTTGCTTGTTCCAATAAGCACCTATTCCGTAAACACAAGAAGCAGGGCCACCCTGGCAGTGAAGAGCTGCGCTGCACCTTCTGCCCCTTTGCCACCTTCAACCCAGTGGCTTACCAGGATCATGTAGGCAAGATGCATGCTCATGAAAAGATCCACCAGTGTCCTGAGTGCAGCTTTGCCACTGCCCACAAGAGGGTGCTCATCCGACACATGCTTCTACATACCGGTAGGATGGTTTCCATCCTTACAATAATGTAATAATGATGGTGGTGATAATGGCTACAAAGGGCCTTGCATACATTTTCTCATTTGACCCAAAATTCCTAGAGATAGATCTAGTATTCCAGGTTTACAAATGAGCCTTAAGTTGAGTGTCACTTAGCTAGTAAAGTAGTAGAGCTAGGATTTGAATCCATGCAGTCTGATTCCAGAGCCTGTGCTCTAACCACTGTGGTGCTATGCCTCTTAAGCCCCTGTCCAGTTCTGCCCACCCCTAGTCAGGCTTGAGTGGGTTAACATCAAGCCTGAAGAAACCCAAACCAGGACAAATTACCTTACGTTGCAATTCATGTTTTGGGATGTGCTAAGAGAGACGGGCGAGGGGACTGAGCCATCCACATGCATATGGCCTTCTATAGCTCGGGTGTCCATGACACTGAACAAGATCACCTTCAGTGACCTGGAAGTTGCAGATGTTTAACTGGCACTCGTAACTGTCTTCCAGCATTCTTGATGCTTTAGATAACAACCAAACCAAGCTTCCTGCTACAGCATCATCCCATTTGTGATCTCTATGTCAACATCAGTGGATTGACAGGACAATTTTAGAATTTTCATCAAAGACACTGGTTTGGGAGAAAAAAAATTAGGTAGCCTGGGACAAAGCCATTATTCTCATTGAACTCATTCCTGTACATGCTTTAGTCACAGAATCTCATGTTTCTGAGGCCTTTCCAAGAGGCTTAATCTTGTAAGTAAGGCAGGTAAAGATGAGAAAAGAGACAAACTCTGAGACCTACTTTAAGATGACACAGATAATGTTAGAACTCTGCAGAGTACCATGTTGCCAGCCTTTCACCATAGGGAATGGGGCTGGGTGAGTGGGCAGGGACAACAAGGAGGGGTCTTGAAGGAACCTGGCCCAGCCTGTCAGTGCCAGGTCTTGACCATCAGCATGAACAGCTCACCTTTGAGTTCTCACTGAGTTTCACTAACAACTTTGGAACATCTCATATAATCTTTATACCAACCTTTTGGAGACAAGGAAACAGACTGCTGGAAGCCACGTGGTAGTCAGCTAGGATTTAAACTACCACTTAATGGCTCTATGATTTCTCTGTGCCTCAGTTTCCCTATCTGTAAAATGAGGGTGATAATAGCACCTGCCTCTTAAGGATGTTCTGAAAATCTGAGGAGAGGAGGCTTTTTTTTTTGAGATGGAGTCTGGCTCTTTTGCCCAGGCTAGAGTACAGTAGCCCAATCTCAGCTCACTACAAGCTCCGCCTCCCGGGTTCCCTCCATTCTCCTGCCTCAGCCTCCCGAGTAGCTGGGACTACAGGCATCCGCCACCACGCCCAGCTAATTTTTTGTATTTTTAGTATAGACAGAGTTTCACCGTGTTAGCCAGGATGGTCTCGATCTCCTGACCTCGTGATCTACCCGCCTCGGCCCGTCAAAATGCTGGGATTACAGGCATGAGCCACCGTGCTCAGCCAAGAGGAGGCATTTTTTTACAAAGTGCTCAGAAGAGTGCTATTCACATAGTAAGAACTTTGTTCATGTTGGCTGTTAATATTTTTATTACTATGTTGGACTTCAGAATTCTTGACCATTCTGTTCTGTTGTCTCATTTATTTTTCCTTTTCTAGAAAACAAAAGAATTGGGCTAAGTAGAGCAGTTGACCATAGTGACAGCAAACTGTAAAACAAATCAAGAGTAGACTTTAAGCTGGTTTTGAAAAGCTTGGGCTGGGCACGGTGGCTCATGCCTGTAATCCCAACATTTTACAAGGCCAAGGTGGGCGGATCACCTAAGGTCAGGAGTTCGAGAACAGCCTGGCTAACATGGTGAAACCCTGTATCTACTAAAAATATAAAAAATTTAGCCATGCGTGGTGGCAGGCGCCTATAATCCCAGCTACTCGGGAGGCTGAGACACAAGAGTCGCTTGAGCCCGGGCAGCTGAGCTTGACAGTGAGCTGAGGTCACGTCACTGTACTCCAACCTTGGCGACAGAGTGAGACTCTGTCTTAATGAAAAAAACAAAGAAAAAAAAAAGAAAAGCTTGGTCTTTACTTTCTTCCCATCTTCATTGGTGTGAGAGTGGGGGAGTAGTTATCTGAGAGGGCTGTGAAGCAGCCTTCGTTATTGTGAGGTTTTCACCATCACAGGTAGCACATGCAGCTGTTCCTCACTGGCATCGGGGCAGCCTTGCTGGAAGAAATGGTCTGTCCACTTGCTCTCTATCTGACCTGTGTTCTCTCCCCTCATCCTCATCCCCCATATAAGGTGAGAAGCCTCACAAATGTGAGCTGTGTGACTTCACATGTCGAGACGTGAGCTACCTATCGAAGCACATGCTGACCCACTCCAACACCAAGGATTACATGTGCACTGAATGTGGCTATGTCACCAAGTGGAAGCACTACCTCCGTGTGCACATGCGAAAACATGCAGGAGACCTCAGGTACAACACACACACAGGCCTCTGTCCCAATCCCAAGAACCTTGTGCCAAGCTAGCTTCCTCTTGGATCTAACTTCTGGCCCTATTGCTTTCTCCGGTCCCTGGAGAGTCTCTTCCTAAGGCCGGGCGCAGTGACTCACACCTGTAATCCCAGCACTTTGAGAGGCCGGGGCAGGCAAATTGCTTGAACTTGGGATTTCAAGGCCATCTGGGCAACACCCCATCTCTACTAAAACTACAAAAATTAGCTGGGCATGGTAGCAGACGCCTGTAATGCCAGCTTCTTGGGAGGCTGAAGCACTAGAATTCCTTGAGCCAGGAGGAGGAGGTTGCAATGAGCCGAGGTTGCACCACTATACTCCAGCCTGGGTGACAGAGTAAGACTGTGTTTCAAAAAAGAAAAGGAAAGAAAAAAGAGAGTCTTTTCATAACACCCTTCTCTGTTCCCACTTTCTCAACTGCATTGCCTACAGCTGGCCCCTGTGACTGTGGCTCAGTCACATGGCGAGCACTCTCTGGGCTCTGGGAAGGGAGTATAGACCTACAGTATAGGCCTAGAGGCTAAGGTGTACTTGAGTTCTCAGAGTTTGGCCCTGGGAAAGTGAATAGACTCTGTATTCATGCTCCAGTCTTGGCCACTTCCAAATCCAGGCAAGTTCTCTGACCTGTGGCACAGCTGGCTAAGGGGTTTCTAGAGCTGTCATGCTCTTATGTGGGAGAAGGGAAACGAGGCACAGAAACCTGCCCTGTGGAGTTGTAGCCATGTCAGCTCCTTGGAAGTGTACAATGGGTCATGCTGATTCATGATTATATTAGGAAGGCAGTACAGAGTAGGGCTTAGAACACAGGCCCTGAAGCTAGGCTGTCTCTGCTCCTGGCTTCCTTTGTAACCAACCTTAGGCAAGTTATTAACTGCTGTGATTTGGTTTTTCTCCCTTGGAAAATAGAGATACCAGTTTCATAGGGTAGTGAAAAGGAGGGTTATATCAGGTGACACATGTACGATACTGAGTGCAGAGCCTGGCCCACAGCAAGTATTTACTGAGTGATTCTTAGTTGTTGTGATTAGTTATTGTGGTTACCTCCCCCTTTCTCTCCTCACCAGGTATCAGTGCAACCAGTGCTCCTATCGCTGCCACCGGGCTGATCAGCTGAGCAGCCACAAGCTGCGGCATCAGGGCAAGTCTCTGATGTGTGAGGTGTGTGCCTTCGCCTGCAAGCGGAAGTATGAGCTGCAGAAGCACATGGCTTCCCAGCACCACCCTGGCACAACGGCCCCGCTCTACCCTTGTCACTACTGCAGTTACCAGAGCCGCCACAAGCAGGCTCTGCTGAGCCATGAGAACTGCAAGCATACCCGCCTCCGTGAGTTCCACTGTGCCCTCTGTGACTATCGCACCTTCAGCAACACCACACTCTTGTTCCACAAACGCAAGGCCCATGGCTATGTGCCTGGAGACCAGGCCTGGCAGCTCCGCTACGCGAGCCAGGAGCCAGAAGGGGCCATGCAGGGCCCGACACCCCCACCAGATTCAGAGCCCTCAAGCCAGCTGTCTGCCCAGTCTGAGGGGCCAGGTCACGAACCTGGGACTGTGGTGGATCCCAGCTTGGACCAGACCCTGCCAGAGACAAGTGAGGAGGTCAACACTGGAAGACAGGAGGGCAGTGAGGCTCCCCATGGGGTTGAGCTGGCTGGCAGTTCCAGCCCAGCAGAGGTGGAAGAGGGCAGCTGCACACTACACCTAGAGGCCCTGGGAGTAGAGCTGGAGTCTGTGACTGAGCCACCCCTTGAGGAGGTCACTGAAACAGCCCCTGTGGAGTTCAGGCCCCTGGGACTGGAAGGGCCAGATGGACTGGAAGGACCAGAGCTATCTAACTTTGAAGGTATTGGGACTTCTGACTTGGGTGCTGAAGGAAATCCCCTTCTGGAAAAGCTAGCGTCGGAGCCCTCCACAAATCCATCCTTAGAGGAGGCCCCTAACAACTGGGTAGGAACCTTCAAGGCAACTCCACCTGCTGAGACAGCACCCTTGCCCCCGTTACCTGAGTCAGAGTCGTTACTCAAGGCTCTAAGGAGACAGGATAAAGAACAAGCAGAGGCATTGGTGCTGGAGGGGCGGGTGCAGATGGTAGTGATCCAGGGAGAGGGGCGAGCCTTCCGCTGCCCACACTGCCCTTTTATCACTCGCCGGGAGAAGGCCCTGAATCTGCACTCCAGGACTGGGTGCCAGGGCCGTCGAGAGCCCCTGCTGTGCCCTGAGTGTGGGGCTAGCTTCAAGCAACAGCGTGGCCTCAGCACCCACCTGCTGAAGAAGTGCCCTGTTTTGCTCAGAAAGAACAAGGGCTTGCCCAGACCAGATTCACCCATCCCTCTGCAACCTGTGCTCCCACGTACCCAGGCCTCAGAGGACACAGAAGGTGGGAAGCCCCCACCTGCACCACTAGAAGCAGAGCTACTGCTTCCGAAAGATGTTCCTTTGGAGCTTCCCAGGGAGCCAGAAGAAACAGAAGAGCCTCTTGCCACAGTCTCTGGTTCCCCAGTCCCTCCTGCAGGAAACTCCTCGCCCACAGAGGCCCCGAAGAAACACCGCTTTGAGCAGGGCAAGTTTCACTGCAACTCCTGCCCATTCCTTTGTTCCCGGCTCTCCTCTATTACCTCTCACGTGACTGAAGGCTGCAGGGGAGGACGTGGCGGGGGAGGAAAACGAGGGACCCCCCAGACCCAGCTTGTGTCCCCATTGAGCAATGGGGACTCTGCTACCCTGAAGAATGGGAGTACAGAGTCCAGCTCTGGTGATGGGGATACAGTTCTGGTTCAAAAGCAGAAGGGGGCTCGCTTCTCCTGCCCCACATGTCCCTTTAGCTGCCAGCAGGAACGGGCTCTGAGGACTCACCAGACCCGGGGCTGCCCCCTCGAGGAGTCTGGAGAGCTGCACTGCAGCCTCTGCCCATTCACTGCTCCTGCTGCCTCTGCCTTGAGGCTCCACCAGAAGCGGAGGCACCCCACTGTGGCCCCAGCCCGTGGGCCCCGGCCCCATCTGCAGTGTGGGGACTGTGGCTTCACCTGTAAACAGAGCCGTTGCATGCAGCAGCACCGGCGGCTCAAGCACGAGGGGGTGAAGCCTCATCAGTGCCCCTTCTGTGACTTTTCCACCACCAGACGGTACCGGTTAGAGGCTCACCAGTCCCGACACACAGGCATTGGCCGCATCCCCTGCAGCTCTTGCCCCCAGACATTTGGTACCAACTCGAAACTGCGCTTGCACCGGTTAAGGGTACATGACAAAACACCCACCCATTTCTGTCCACTTTGTGACTATAGTGGCTACCTTCGCCATGACATTACTCGTCATGTCAACAGCTGCCACCAAGGCACCCCAGCCTTTGCCTGCTCCCAGTGTGAAGCCCAGTTCAGCTCAGAGACAGCACTTAAGCAGCATGCTCTGCGCCGACACCCCGAGCCTGCACAGCCTGCCCTTGGCTCTCCTGCAGAGACCACTGAGGGCCCCCTGCACTGTTCCCGCTGTGGGTTGCTGTGCCCCAGCCCTGCCAGCTTACGAGGACACACCCGTAAACAGCACCCACGGCTTGAGTGTGGGGCCTGCCAGGAGGCCTTCCCTAGCCGACTGGCTCTGGATGAGCACCGGAGGCAGCAGCATTTCAGCCACCGCTGTCAGCTCTGTGACTTTGCTGCCCGGGAGCGGGTGGGCCTGGTGAAGCACTACCTGGAACAGCATGAGGAGACTTCAGCAGCTGTGGCAGCCTCAGATGGGGATGGGGATGCTGGCCAGCCCCCTCTGCACTGCCCCTTTTGTGACTTCACGTGCCGCCATCAGCTGGTACTAGATCACCATGTGAAAGGGCATGGGGGCACTCGTCTCTACAAGTGCACCGATTGTGCTTACAGCACCAAGAACCGGCAGAAGATCACCTGGCACAGCCGTATCCACACTGGGGAAAAGCCTTACCACTGTCACCTCTGCCCTTACGCCTGTGCTGATCCCTCTCGCCTCAAGGTAATGTCAGAGGATATGGGGCAGGAAGTGGAAGGAGCACAGGCTCTGGAGTTACACTGCCTGGGTTCTGTAAAGCTGATGCCTCCAGATATTAGCTCTGTGACTTTGGGAAAGTTCCTTTACCAAGCCTCAGATTATTCATCTGTTAAAAAGGAGATAATACCGGGCCGGGTGCGGTGGCTCAAGCCTGTAATCCCAGCACTTTGGGAGGCCGAGTCGGGCGGATCATGAGGTCAGGAAATCGAGATCATCCTGGCTAACACGGTGAAACCCCGTCTCTACTAAAAAATACAAAAAACTAGCCGGGCGAGGTGGCGGGCGCCTGTAGTCCCAGCTACTCGGGAGATAATACCAACTTCATAGGGTTGTTGTAAAGATAAAGTTCCATATTGTGGCTCACCTATAATCTCAACACTTTGAGATACGAAGGTAGGAGGATTGCTTGAAGCCAGGAGTTGAAGGCCACTTGGCAGCAAATTGAGATCCCATTACAAAAAAATTTTTTTTATTAGCTAGGCATGGTGGTATATACCTGTAGTCCCAGTTACTCAGGAGGCTGAGGTGGGAGGATTTCTTGAGCCTAGGAATTTGAGGCTACAGTGAGCTATGATCATGCTACTGCACCCCAGCCTGGGTAACAGAGCAAGACCCCATTTTAAAAACTGGGGCTAGGCGCGGTGGCTCGTGCCTGTAATCCCAGCACTTTGGGAGGCCGAGGTGGGCGGATCACGAGGTCAGGAGATCAAGACCATCCTGACTAACACTGTGAAACCCCGTCTCTACTAAAAATACAAAAAATTAGCAGGGCATGGTGGCAGGTGCCTGTAGTCCCAGCTACTCGGGAGGCTGAGGCAGGAGAATGGTGTGAACCCAGGAGGCAGAGCTTGCAGTGAGCCGAGATCATGCCATTGCACTCCAGCCTGGGTGACAGAGCGAGACTCTGTCTCAAAAATAAACAAGTAAATAAAAATTTATTGGCCAGGTGCAGTGGCTCATGCCTGTAATCCCAGCACTTTGGGAGGCCAAGGCCAGAGGATTGCTTGAGCCCAGGAGTTTGAGACTAGCCAGGACAACATGTGGAGACTGTCTTTATAAAAATAAATTTTTTTAATTAGCTGGACCTTGTGGCACATGCTTGTAGTCCCAGCTACTTGGGAGGCTGAAGTGGGAGGATCGATTTAGCCCAGGACGTTAAGGCTGCAGAGAGCTGTGACCATGCCAGTTCACTCCAGCCTGGGCAATAGAGTGAGACCCTGTCTCTTCTAAAAAAAAAAAAAAAATCCCTAGCAAGAAACTGAAGATTAAGAAAAATGAAGTTCCATAATGTCTGCTTACCATATGATAAAGGCGTAGAATAGGGTGAGAACAATCTGGATAATAACAGCTAACATTTATTGAGCACTTACTATATTTCTAGCACTATAATTCTAATCATTTCAAAAATATGAGATATAGATACTTTATTCCCCATTTTATAGATTAGTAGTCCAAGAATTAGGGATTAAACCATCGGGGACATAGCTAGTAAGTGACAGAGCTAAGGCAAACCTAGGATACCAAACTGACAAAACTCAGGGACCTGGTTGGTAAGCGGCCTATGGACAGGATGGGAACAGGGAACAGGGTTATCTGCCAACAGTTTCTCTGCCTATTTACCCCTACTTCTACATCCAGTGAGTACCAAAGGGTACACATTTTCTGCTTTTTGCTCTTGCTCTTCCAGTACCACATGCGGATCCACAAGGAGGAACGGAAGTACCTGTGCCCTGAGTGTGGCTATAAGTGCAAGTGGGTCAACCAGCTCAAATACCACATGACCAAGCACACAGGTGAGTCTGTGTGGTTTCACAGGCCTGAAGGGTTCCCTTGTTCCCTGGCAAACCTCACCTCACCAAGGTTGGTCCTTGTTCCAATTCAGGGCCAACATCAATTTTCACATTGGGAGTAGAGGGTAGGCTGGGGTTGTATGTGCCAGAATGGCTCCCCAACCCACTGGAGACCTGTCAGAATCAGAAGGGTAAACCTGAGAACCTGTGCATATGTAATTTCCAGAAGCTTCCCAGGTGACCGTGTTATGAGGTCAGTCATTTTTCCCTTCGTGAGAACCCCCAACTCAAACTTGGGTGACTGAGGGCAGATTTGCCTGGCTCTTTCTTATACAGACATGACAGAACCATCATGAGTTAAAAAGGAGAAAGTGGAGGGGTCTCCTGTTCCAGTCTGTCCTTTTCTTCTCCTGGGTATGGATGGAATCCACAAACTCAGTTCTTGAAAGCACACAATCATGTGCCTGTGCTTCCTGCATCTGATCTTCCCTGTGCGGAGGAATTGATTAGGAGCATTTCAAGGCCCTCTGCTTTTGTGAATGCCACTTCTTTCACCTCTACCTCTTCCCTCCTAAGTATTTCTTTTTCTTTTTTTTTTTTTTCTTTTTTTTTGAGACAGAGTCTCACTCTGTTGCCCAGCCCAGAGTGCAGTGGCGTAGTCTCAGCTCACTGCAAGCTCTGCCTCCCAGGTTCACACCATTCTCCTGCCTCAGCCTCCTGAGTAGCTGGGACTACAGGCACCTGCCGCTACACCCAGCTAATTTTTTGTATTTTTAGTAGAGACGGGACGGGGGTTTCACTATATTAGCCAGAATGGTCTCAATCTCCTGACCTCATGATCTGCCTGCCTTGGCCTCCCAAAGTGCTGGGATTACAGGCGTGAGCCACTGTGCCTGGCCCCTCCTAAGTATTTCTTTTACGTTTTTTTTTTTTTTCAGTGACAGGGTCTTGCTCTGTTACCCGTGCTGGAGTGCAGTGGTGCAGTCATAGCTCACTACAACCTCAAACTCCTGGGTACACATGATCCTCTTGCCTTAGCCTCCCAAGTAGCTGGGACTACAAGTACACACCACCACGCCCACCTAATTTTTTTGTAGAGACAGGGTCTCACTTTGTTGCCCAGGCTGGTATTTGGCTTTTCAAGTTGAACAAGCAGTTGTGTTTAAATGAATTGACAAATTCCATGAGTACCCTGTGACCAAAAGAGGGTTATAATTTCCCATGTGGAAACCCTTCCATATTTGAGTATTCATTACTCTCATGTAGTTAGTTGGTTAGAGGTCCAGTTAATCTTCAGCATCCATTGGGCACCCACAACATTGATTGCTGGGACTACAACATTGATTTCTTGTTGATGTACAAGGACTCTGTGTTGGAAAGGCACAGGGCCAGGTGCGGTGGCTCATGCCTATAATCTCAGCACTTTGGGAGGCCAAGGAGGGCAGATCACCGGAGGTCTAAAGTTCAAGACCAGCCTGGCCAACATGGTGAAACTCTGTCTCTACTAAAATACAAAATTAGCCAGGTGTGGTGGCGCATGCCTGTTATTCCAGCTACTTGGGAGACTGAGGCAGGAGAATCACTTGAACCTGGGAGACAGAGGTTGTGAGCAGAGATTATGCCACTGCACTCCAGCCTGGGCAACAAGAGCAAAACTCCATCTCAAAAAAAAAGAAAAGAAAAGAAAAGAAAAAAAAGAAATGCCAAACAGGACTGGAGGACTGGAGCATTCCAAAGATATGGTCATTAGTCAACTTGCTGCTTGCATTCTTTATATCCACCGATCACAGTAACTCCATGGCCCACTGAACCTTGCTCCACCGCCTTTCAATGATGATTTGTTCCCTGTCTTGTAGGACTGAAGCCATACCAGTGTCCCGAGTGTGAGTACTGCACCAACCGGGCTGATGCACTGCGTGTGCACCAGGAGACCCGGCATCGAGAAGCACGGGCTTTCATGTGTGAGCAGTGCGGCAAGGCCTTCAAGACGCGCTTCCTGCTGCGCACCCACCTTCGCAAGCACAGTGAGGCCAAACCCTATGTGTGCAACGTGTGCCACCGTGCTTTCCGCTGGGCTGCTGGCCTGCGCCATCATGCCCTCACCCACACTGACCGCCACCCCTTCTTTTGCCGCCTCTGCAACTACAAGGCCAAGCAAAAGTTCCAGGTGGTCAAGCACATACGCAGGCACCACCCTGACCAAGCCGACCCAAACAAGGGTGTGGGCAAAGACCCCACCACCCCCACAGTGCACCTGCATGATGTGCAGCTGGAGGATCCCAGCCCTCCTGCTCCTGCCGCTCCCCACACTGGACCTGAGGGCTGAAAGCCTGCCCCACATCCTGAATAGGAAGAGGGTATGGTCTGAGATGTGCAGACTGGGATCAGCACTAACCTGAGGAGCCTAAGGAAGGACTGGCTTTTGAGGAGCAAGGGTGACTAGAACCTTCCTGGGACTCTGGCTATAGTACTTTGAAATTATCACCCATATAAAAGGGGGACATGGACTACAATGTTGATTTCTTATTGCTGTACATTGTGTTTTTAACCTGCGAGTTCCCGGTTTCTTCCCCATCACTCCATCGAAGTCCCTGGCTATAAGATCTGGATTTCACCCACTCAGTCTTCTCTTTCCTTCTTACTGTGTCAAGTCCTATTTTCTTTCAGAATCTTCTAAAAACGGTTGTATCTAACCGCATGTGCTGTTGTGCCTAATGCTCTATAAAGCATGTTAAACAGAAAGTGGTTACTACATTATAGATTTATCCAAATCCCTGTCTTAACATTTCCAGGCTGTCATCTTGATCAACTCTGTCCCCTCTCAGACCTCTGCCTCCCTTTTGTCTCCTTCCATCTTCACTTAGTATTGATTCTGAAACAGGCCTAGGTCTGCCTTCTCTCTGTCCTTGAGCTGTCTTGACCCTTGGCCAGCTCCCTACTTCAAGCTCCTTTGTCTACCTGTATCTATAAAGGGAGGATTGCTACCCACTAAGCCTCCTCCTAGAAGCAACTTTAGCTCATCATCAATCCTCAGACTGGCTCAGCACCTGCAGTAAGGTGTTAAAGTACAAGGATACTATGGAAAGGCAGATGACTAGAGAGGAAAATCTCCAATTCAGAATTCTGTAACTGCTTCACAGTATAATTCTGTAGTGCCTTACTATATAATTGATCATCTAACCTGGGACACACTGGGAAAACTTAAAGAGGGTACTATTAATAATTATGCTGGGACAATAGACATAAACCAGCATGGTTCCAGCCAGAATCTTCAGGAAGGCTGGGACCACATAATCTTTTGTCTTCTTTTGCCCTGATTCTTAAAAGCCATACTCTGTGTCCTTCCTATGTAGCACATACAGGAGGTCTCCTGGGAACTTCTTTCTCTACCTTTTCCTTCTCTCACCTGACTACCCAGATGTCCCCACAACCCTTGTGCCTCCCCTCCTTGCCCAACAGTGACAGACCATATTGAAGCCAAATTGGAGAGAGATATATTTATACCAGTGGGGCCAAGGAGGAAGCAGTCCAGTGGGGACTGTGAGTGCTGTGCAGTGTTCTCTTGAGAGTCGTACAGTCCTGGGGTCAAGTCTCTCCCTAATCTTTGCCAGGGAAGCCTTGAGCCTTGATTTATCCTTCCCTTGGCTTTGGGCTTTGAGGAAGTTGGGAGTGGAGGAGATGATGCTTCTTTAGGTTTCTCTGTTCCAAGCCCCTCTGAATTTCTAGGTGCAATCTGCCTTCACACAGAGTTGATGGGAAAGATTAGTCATAGATGTTGGTATGGGATTGAGCCTATAGCAGGAGGAAGAAGGGAACTCCAGTATAGAGTACATAAAGGGAAAGGGCAGGAAAGATACCAAAGGCTTATGAAAACAAAGGAAGGAAAGAAAAGAGAAAAAAGGTGGAAAGTCAGGTCCCAGATTTGCTTGTTAGGAAGGATGAGGTAATTTTGTGCCTAGGAATGCACAATCCAAAGCTTGGTTTTCACCACTTCCATTTGTTCTCTAGAGCGTCCTTCCAGGTGTTTCGCACCATCTAAAGCCAGCACACAAACCCTTCCCGTGAAGTGCCCACCTCAGGACTCATCCCCCTCCAGACCTTCTCGGATGCAGATATACACAAAGATGGAAGCTGGGCAGAGGCTGATGCCATCTTTGGACAGCAGGTGAATGTGGCGGTAACCTGGAAGGGGCAGGAGGACAGCATTAAGAAGGCAGTCAGCTGGGGTATTGGCCAGGGGTCAAAGGGGCTGGCTCACCTTGTTGCATGCAGGTCCAAGGCAGGGTGTACTGACCAATAAAGTCATTTCGGGATTTCCAGTCATAATCCATTACCACAAAACGCAGCATGGCAAGTTCAGGCACCAGCACCCGGAAACACAGTGTCTGCCCCCAGTATGGATTAAAACCTGAGTTGGTGGATAGAAGGAAATGAAGAAGACATTATGACAGTCTTCTTGACTGGGTTGCTTTTCTCGTGTTCTCATTTAATCTAGATGGCAATCAGCATTTTATAGGTGAGGAAGAAGGCTCAGAGTAAGCAAGTAATTTGCCCAGGTCACTGGAGCTTTTAAGTAAAGAGCCAGGATTCTTTGTACTGTTCCACACTGCCTCCCGTGTAGGGACATGCAATAACAGAGACTAGACTTAATGGAAGGCAGACTAGAAGGAAAACTAGTCATGCTTCTACCCCCCCACTTCCCCAGCACTGCCAGTTTCTCACCATTGTTCTCCACATAGTTGGTCTCCTGCCGTGCTGTGTCTAGACGGACACCAAAGATCTGCACTTTCACCAGTGGATCCACAATGGACCCCTCTTTGGTCTTGTTGAGTTTGGGGAGTTGCTGACCACTGATCACCTGTAACGAGGGCTCTGGAATCTCACGAGTTCCTGCTCAGCCCAGCCCCACCTGACCCTACTCCCAATCCCAGGGGAGGAGAAGCTTTTTGGTTTGCAGAACATCCTCCATGGGTAATATATTTTCTTCTAGTATTCTATCTGCAATTTAAAATGCATCCAAGGGCCAGGTGCAGTGGCTCACACCTGTAATCCTAACATTTCGGGAGGCCAAGGTGGGTGGATCACTTGAAATCAGGAGATCAGCCTGGGCAACATGGTGAAATCCTATCTCTGCTAAAAATACAAAAATAAGCAAAGCGTGGTGGCGGGCGCCTGTAGTCCCAACTACTCGGAAGGCTCAGATGGGAGAATCACTTGAACCGAGAAGGCGGAGGTTGCAGTGAGCGAAGATCATGCCACTGCTGCCACTGCACTCCGGCCTAGGCAGCAGAGCAAGACTCTGTCTCAGAATAAATAAATAAATAAAATAAAATGGATCCAGGTAGAAATTCAACAGTTTGAAAGTAGGCATGCTAATGACAGCAGCCTCTTTTTTTTTTTCAAAGAGACACGATGACACTCTTGCCCAAGCTGGAATGCAGTGGGGTGGTCATCACTCACTACAACCTCCAACTCCTGGGCTCAAGTGACCCTCCAGCCTTATTAGTCTCCTAAGTAGCCAGGACTATAGTCATGTGCCAGGCTAATTTTTAAATTTTTTGTAGAGACGGGGGTCTTACTGTTGTCCAGGCTGGTCTCAAACTCCTGGGCTCAAGCAATCCTCCTGCCTTGGCCTCCAAAGCGCTGAGATTACAGATGTAAGCTATCGTTCCCAATCAGCCTCTTTTATAGCACTTCCTGTGTACCAGGAGTTGTAAGAACTTCATATTAACAACTATACTCCTTATAACCCTGTCAGGCAGGTGGTAGTGTTACCCCCATTTTGCAGGTGAGCAGACTGAGGTATGGAGAGGTTAAGGAACTTGCCCAACATTACCCAATTAGGAAGTTGTGGTTTGAAGCTAGGCAGCTGGCTCCAAAAGCTAAAACTAGACAGTTAATATTCCTGTCAGGCCTAGCCACCTCTTTCCTCACTTCTATCCCAGTTATCTCAGTTTCTTCCCAACAGTTTATTTCCATTGTACCTGGATTAAGAGAGTCTGGGCCTTGAAAGGGCTGATGGGTCTCTCGGGGTGGAAGGAACTTTGGTTATCACGCAGGAAGTCTGGCTTCAGCACATAGCCACAGCCGCCATTCTGGCGGAAATGCCCATCACAGATGTCCATTTCAAGCCCTGCAGTCTGCATATTCATGGCCACTGAGGGCCCCAGGAGAAAAGAAGAGCAAGATTCACCATGGAGGCCTTCCAGCCCCTCTTTGAGGGAGTTAAGAAGATAGGTATAGGGTACATGGTACCTGCTGGTAATACCTCCACTGATAGCACTTCTCAGCCTAGCGATTTTCTTGAGCATTCCCCAACCCTACTGTCACTAGAGAGCTTATTTCCCACCTGCTGCTCCACTCCCTCTTCCCAGTTCCTGCTGCCGCCTCACCCATCTGGCAGCCTGCATTCCAGAGTTCCTGGGGGTTGTAGTTGGAAGAGTCGGTCCTCAGGCCACTGGGATACACACGGCTTAACTGCCAAGTATTGTGCTGCACAAACTCATTGCCTATAAAAGGGTATAGAGAGGGAGATGGAAGCGGGGTGGAATCTCCCACTTCCCTAGTCCCAAGGACCCTGCCTACCCTTCACCCTTCTCTCCAGCATCTGAAGCTGGCTCCAGAAAGTTTCACTATGCCTCTCTATTCTGTTCCATCCAGACCATCTTCCCCAGCTTTCCTGCCCCTAGACCCTTGAGCCACTATTCATAACTCCTCTACCCATGCCTGTTCTGAGGAGTTTCTGAACTCCTTCATCCCTCCTTAGATACCTTGTCTTTTTTCTTGGGACTTACCTGCCAGGCCTTCGGGCCTGAACCTATCCATCCCGCTTCCCCCCCCATCCCTCCATTTTGGTCCTGACCAGCCTCCTTGATGAGGCGCTTGGCCTTGGTTTCAGAGAAAGATGATATCTCATAGAAGTGGTAGTGCTCCTTTGAATGTGTGAAGCTGCGGAATGAGACAGACTTCAAGTAGATAACCAGGGAAGAGAGGGCTGGACACAAGATGTTCTTGGATTTCTGGAAAAGGTGTAAAAGAAGATGGAATTGAACCCTCAGCAGTCTGAGAGAGAAGAAGCTAATGGCCATCCAACCTAAACCTCTGCCCACTGCCTCCCCGGTGTATTCTCCCTCCTGCCTCACCTGCTGGGACAAGAGAAGGGACTCAGGCTTGGAAATAGCCTGGGTCACAATCTGACAACAGATAGATGGACAAAACAGCGGACACGTCACAACCTGGGGGTGGGAATGGGAATAAAGGCGGTCTGCATGTACTGCTGGGATCAGTGTCAGCCTCTGGGCTTGTGTTTGCTCTGTGTTACGTCCTGGGTAAGAGGTTTTAAATCTATTATTATTTTTAAACAGGCATTATCCTCCCTCCCTCTCATTTAAAACAAAGGAACAATAATCTTTGGTCAAAATGTACATGAATCCAGACAGATATGTCAAGGTATGCAAATGGTCATGGAAGTCACACCTGGAAGGATGTGAGAGTCCCAGAGTTTTATCTTTGGATTTGTCTCCTGAATTCCCATTTCCATCCCTGGACATGGCAGCAGGTTAGACACCACAGCCCCAGAAAGCACAGGATAAGCTAGGAGTCAGTCAGCTGAATGAGCCACACAAATGCACGAGAGAGAAAGGCAGACTTCAGACCAGGATCTTGGAGGCCCCACCAGTGGCATCCCTTCTCCCTCTGCCTCCCTTCCCCATAGGGAGATGGACCACTCTAGCATAGCCTTCTCAGAGCCCTCAGCTTCCCCACCTCAAAGCGCTCTCCTTCCTGCTCTGGCTACTGCTGGTCCTTCCTAAAACCCTTTCCAAGAAGCTTTCTCTGTGCCCACTTTGGTTGAGGTCACAGCAATCATTCCAGTCACCCCTACTTACCCAATATAATAATGTTACACATACAGACACACATCCCCTCATTACTGGTTTTCAAGCTGGCCTTTAAGAAGACCAAGAAGTACAAAAATGTCTTAGGAGTCACTAGGGCACCCAGGAGAGAGCCAAATGGGTGCTTCAACTAGGATGGTTCTGCATTTATCTATTTTGTATAAGATTTCATTAATAAAAAAAATTAAAAGATTTTGTGGCCCAAAGAAGTTGGAAAACCACTGCAACATACCTATATATGGCAGTATATAATCTATGTTGATGCCATATATGCATTCTTAAATCTCCTTCATTGGGAGGAAGGGTCATTGCTCCTTGGCCCTGCACCTTGCACGGCTCCAGTCTTCACGAACAGGCCGTCAGCTTGTGCAAGTTGACTAAATACCAAAGCAGAAAGACCACTCCTGGCTTACCTTCTTTTTGTCCTTAATCTGAAGGTTCTGCTCCTGGGGCTCAGGCTCAGGCTCGGTCTCAGTCTCAAACTGGGACTCCAGCGCCAACTCTGACTCATGCTCACCCTCCAGCTCAGGCTCTACTTCCTCTTCCTCATATTCCAGGTCTTCCTCAAGTGTTAACTTCTTCCCCTTCACCAGGATCTTCCTCCGAAGCTCCTAGGGGACAAAAATGAAGGGGCCTGTCTACCTGTCTGCTCTCGGGTACTGCTGGGAATCATGCCAGCCTCATTGTTCTCAAAGGCAGAGGAAGTGAGTGAGTGGTCGGAAGTTCCTGAGGGAAGAGATCAGCTGCTTGATACATACAATTGGAATACCCATATTGTTAAGCAAACTTTTAACATCTCTATCTATATGGAAAATAATATATGTGGCCTCCTGCCACACATTTGACACAGTAAATACTCCTTATAGATTAGAGATTTACATGTCAATATAAAGAACATAAGAATACCATAAGAAAATAGGGAATCTTTTTTAATAATCTTTTTTTTCTTTCTTTTTTTTTTTTTGACGGAGTCTCGCACTGTCGCCCGGGCTGGAGTGCAGTGGCACAATCTCAGCTCACTGCAACCTCCACCTCCCATGTTCAAGTGATTCTCCTGCCTCAGTCTCCCGAGTAGCTGGGATTATAGGCGCCCACCAGCATGCCCAGCTAACTTTTTGTATTTTTAGTAAAGATGGGTTTTCACTATGTTGGCCAGGCTGGACTCGAACACCTGACTTCATGATCCACCTGCCTCGGCCTCCCAAAGTGCTGGGATTAGAGGCGTGAGCCACCACACCTGGCCTGAATAATCTTACTGTGGGAAAGCCTTTAGAAACATGACTTGAAAACTCAGGGCCAGGCGCAGTAGCTCAGGCCTGTAATTTGTGAGGCTGAGGAGGGTAGATCACGTGAGGTCAGGGATTCGAGACCAGCCTGGCTAACATAGTGAAAACTCATCTCTACTAAAATACAAAAATTAACCAGGTGTGGTGGTGCACGCCTGTAATCCCAGCTACTCAGGAGGCTGAGGCAGGAGAATCACTTGAAGCCAGGAGGCGGAGGTTGCAGTGAGCCGAGATCACGCCATTGCACTCCAGCCTGGGCAACGCGTGAAACTCTGTCTCAAAAAAAAAAAAAAAAAAAAAAAAAATCTGTTGATAGCTGCTTGTTATGGGAGAGGTTGGGATTATGATAGGAGGGGAGATTTCCCTTTATATGGTTTGTATAGTCCACAACAACTATGAACTACAAGGAAAAAAATCAAGATACTTCCACTGAGAAAAAAAAATAATGTAAATTGTTGATTTAAAACCTAGAGAACTATAAATAGAATTCTGTGTTCAATTAGATTTTAAGTTAAAATTGTCTCCAAGGACATTAAAGAGCAAGGTGGTCCATCCGAGGATAGAAAGAAGGGAACAAAGAGGGGCCTAGAGGAAGGAGCCCAGGTAGAGGAATCCGGAAGCCACAGCAGAGTCTGGGCTGGAGGAACAGTGTCCCTACCTCAGGTGAGGGCAGCTGAGTGGGCAGCACCCCATCCAAGGTGGTGCTCAGCAGCTGCTCCCCCAGGATCTCAGTCAGATGGCGGGCCATGGTCTGTTGCTGCTCCCAGCTGCAGTGGGTTTCCAGGGACAAGATGACTGGGTAGTCTGACGTCTGGTGGTGAGGGGAGGGAACAGTGGATTCAGAGTTCTAAAACACTGCAACCTACTTCTTCAAGTACCTGCTTCCTAGGCCTCCCTACTTACTCACTCAAATGAGTATCCTGATCGCTAAACTCTTCCAACTCCATTATAGGATTCAGTGAGATCTTGCTGGGTCTGAGGCCCATGCCTGAGACACTGCCCACAGCTAAAGACACATTCACATCTTGGGATCCTAAATCTCATACCTGTGCCAAGTCTGACCCAGGCCCCTCTGGGACCTTTGAGTTTTCAGGCTCTGAGTGGGAAGGCCAGGCCACATTCCCTGGTTATGTGTTCATGTTGCACTCTCATGCTTTCATCCTCCAGATTCCCGTTGTTCTTCAGCCCTACTCACCACTATCTCGGTGTTTCCTATCCACTTCTTCCAGAAGGGTGATAGAACTTGTTAGAAGTAATAGTTTTTTTTTGTTTTTTGTTTTTGTTTTTGAGATGGAGTTTCACTCTTGTTGCCCAGGTTGGAGTGCACTGGTGCGATCTCAGCTCACTGCAACCTCCACCTCCTGGGTTCAAAGGATTCTCCTGCTTTAGCCCCCCCAAGTAGCTGGGATTATAGGCATGTGCTACCATGCCCAGCTAATTTTCTATTTTTCTATTTTTAATAGAGACAGGGTTTCTCCATGTTGGTCAGGTTAGTCTCAAACTCCCAACCTCAGGTGATCCACCCGCCTCGGCGTCCCAAAGTGCTGGGATTACAGGTGTGAGCCACCATGCCTGGCCTGAAGAAGTAATAGTTTCTAACCATAAGTAATTACCTCCATAACTATGAATTATTAGTAACATGTCCAACACTTATTCATAATCAGCCTTTAGTATTTGCCTGATGCTTTACAGTTAAATCCTCTCTAGCTGGAACTCCCCCTGCACTCCTCCACCCTCCCCAGACCCAGAGCCAGTCGCTCTTCTCTCAGACCTTCTGGCCTCACCAGTGTCCCCATTCTGGGGCTACTACCTGGAAGGCATACTGTGCTACTGTGGCCACGACATCTTTGAACAGGATGCGGGAGGTCAGGGTGTGTCCGTGGTAAACGACAGGTTCCCCACTAGGTCCATCCCATACATCCACCTCCACGCAGCGGCACCCCCGCTTCAGGGCCCTGAAAGAACCCCATCCCCCCAAGAGATAGAAGAGGTCAATATCGGATCTTCTACCTAGGGACTGTCTCCCCACTCTGGAGAGAGAACAGCGCTCACCAGCACTTACCCATCCAGACCCCTTCAAGCTACATCTGCATAGAGCCTTCTCCATCCATGGGGACACTGCTGCAAGCTCACGCTGATCTCCACCCATACTTCAGCCCACCCGACTCACAGTCCTTCCATAGCAATCTATCACACATTGGCTCATGATGCTTCTGGTGTTCTGGTTTTACTTATTTATTTATATTTACTTTTATTTTTTTGAGATGGGGTCTAAATCTGTCACCCAGGCTAGAGTGCAGTGGTGCGATCATGGCTCACTGCAGCCTTGACCTCTCAGGCTCAAGCGATCCTCCCACGTCAGCCTCCCGAGTAGCTGATACTACAGGCACACATCACCATGCCTGGCTAATTTTTGTATTTTTTGTAGAGACGGGCTCTCACTATGTTGCCCAGCCTGGTCTCGAACTCCTGGGCTCAAGTGATCTCCCCGCCTCGGTCTCCCAAAGTGCTGGAATTACAGGCATAAGCCATTGTGTCCAGCTGGTGTTCTGGCTTTATATCCCTATACAACACCCTGGTTATTCAAACTGTCAGTAAATTTACACCTTAATTTCTCAGCTAGACTTCCTAGGGTGGAAACTATATGTTCCACTCATCCTTGTATCCCTTGAAGCTACTAGTTCAGTTGCTGGGTAATACAAAGATATCTTGACTATTCAATCTAATCCATGATTAGTCACCATAAAATCAGCAACTGCTTATTAGCTATTGACATATGGATTATCTCTTCACAACAACCCAGACAGAATAGGCACTGTTACCATCCCTGTTTCATAGATGGGGAGACTGAGGCATAGAGGTTAAATACTTAGCCCCAGAGTACCAAGTGAAAGAGCTAGAAATTATATCTGATTTATATTTATATATTATATCTGAAAGATATAATTTCAGATGGTCTGACTCCAGAACCTGTATCTATACATATATATATATAAAATATATATATATATATATATATATATTTTTTTTTTTTTTTTTTTTTT
>NC_045444.1:105117657-105122468 GCF_002776525.5 Piliocolobus tephrosceles | reverse complement strand
TTTTTTTGAGACGGAGTCTTGCTCTGTCGCCCAGGGTGGAGTGCAGTGGTGTGATCTCGGCTCACTGCAAGCTCCACCTCCAGGGTTCACGCCATTCTCCTGCCTCAGCCTCCCGAGTAGCTGGGACTACAGGTGCCCGCCACCTGTAATTTTTTGTACTTTTTTTTGTAGAGACAGGGTTTCACTATGTTAGCCAGGATAGTCTTGATCTCCTGACCTCATGATCCACCCGCCTCAGCCTCCCAAAGTGCTGGGATTACAGGCGTGAGCCACCGTGCCCAACCCAGAACCTATATTTTTAACTCCTCTTCTCTATTACCTTCCATTTAACAATCTGTTTATTTATTTGTTAAATATAAATATGTGAGGGCCTCTGAGTTCCAGGAGAGTTTCATAGCTTGTGAAAGAGAAGTTCCATTTACCCATAGGGTTTCATTACCATTCTCCCACCCATCTTCAATATCTCTGCCAAGTGTCTCTGGTATCCAGGGCTCCTCAGCCCCTAAACCCCCACAACACTGTCCCAATCTGTTAGACACTGACAGCTCCCCTCACTTTTCTACACGGCCCCTCTCATGAGTTGGACCCCTTCTCTACCACCACTGCACCGTATATATCCCTCGACGCTGCTCTGGCCACAAAGCTGGTCCCCCACTAGGTAGGTGTTATGAGAGGAGCAGATGAAGTAGTGGTTCAGGGGTTGAGTCATATCCTGATAGATGGGGAGGCAGGCTGGGTTGAAGATGTCTCCATCCTTAGAGCAGAGGTAGCTGAGGAAGCCATCCATGCTCAGCACATGCCGCAGTTTGCCTGGAGTGTGGATAGGGGAACACTAGGTGAGAAGCTCTGAATGGGAGCATCCCAGCACACCTACAGACCATCCTTCCTCCCACTCCATCCAGAGTCCTGCCTTTCAGATGGCACCCATTCCCACCCTTTAGATCCCAAACTTGCCCCACCTAGTGTGTATCATTTCAATCATTCCCACCCTCAAAGAATGTTAAAAGGAATCATTAAGATTATTCAAGTCCAGTGCTATCCAATAGAACTTCCTATAATGAGATACATTTTTTTTTTTTTTTTACTTTTTTTGGTCTTTTTTTATGTTATAGTACTAATGAGAAAAAGTTTTATTCTGCAGTGTCATATATAGTAGCCTCTAGCCACATGTGGCTACTGAGCACTTGAAATATGGCTTGTGTAACTGAAGAACTAAATTTTCAATTTTATTAGATTTTAGTTAATTTAATTTTAAATAGCCAAATGGAGTTCACAGTTACTATAATGGACAACATCCAAAGGGCTAATTTTATAGATGGAGAAACTGAGGCCCAGAGAGAATCAAAGTCAAAGGCTTAGTGACATGGCCAAGCTACCTGTATTTTCTTCCTTGGGCTATGTACCTGTGACTAACTATGGCCTGAAGGTTTCTTCTTACTGTCCATGTTCCCATATGATGTTTCGAGGAGCATTTGTCAACATCCCCTTAGACTACACTCCCATTGAGGAAAGGGCCCTGTTACTCCTTCCATAGCTCCCTCCAATCTCAGTATGGGCTTTATACAACAACAATAACAACAACGACTTAACAACTGTTAAGCACTCGCTCTATGCCCAGGGCATTCCATGCAGCATCTCACTCATGTTCTTACTAACATGATGAAGTAGATGTAATATAATCTGCCATGAGAGGTTAGGTAACTTGCTCCAGGTCTCATAATTACTAAGTGTAGAAGCTGAGATTTGAACCCAGGCCGCCAGGTGTCAGAGCCATGCCCTGTACCACTGGGCTGTTCAGTCTCACTGAGAATAATGTTGCTACAAGGAAGCTCACCTGGAAGGTGGAACAACCTGACTCTCATGGCCAGCTTCCTTGCTCCAGGTTTCACAAGGCCTGGAGATTGTGAAGGACAGGAATTTGGGCAGGAAGTTTCTTTTTATTTTTTTGAGACAGAGTCTCACTCTGTCACCCAGGCTGGATGCAGTGGCACAATCACAACTCACTGCAGCCTTGACCTCCGGGCTCAAGCAGTCCTCTCACCTCAGCCTCTCAAGTAGCTGGGACTACAGGAATGTGCCACCAGGCCTGGTTAATTTTTTTTTTTTTTTTTAGAGATGGGGTCTCACTATGTTGTCCAGGCTGGTCTTGAACTCCTGAACTCAAGCAGTCCTCCTGCCTCAGCCTCCTGTATTATAGGCATGAGCTACCACACCTGATGGAAATTTCATTCTTTTTGTTTGTTGGTTGGTTGGTTTGTTTTTGAGACGGAGTCTCGCGCTCTGTCACCCAGGTCAGAGTGCTATGGTTCAATTTCCACTCACTGCAACCTCCACCTCCCAGGTTCAAGCGATTCTCCTGCCTCAGGCACCCGAGTAGCTCAAATTACAGGTGCCCACCACCATACCCGGCTAATTTTTATATTTTTAGTAGAGAAGGGGTTTCATCATGTTGGCCAGGCTGGTCTCGAACTCCTGACCTTAAGTGATCCGCCTGCCTCGGCCTCCCAAAGTGCTGGGATTACAGGCATGAGCCATTGTGCCCAGCCAGAAAGTTTCATTCTTGACAGTAATAAATCACTCAGGTAAATTTACTGTTGTCAGATAATTTTCATGTGCATTATTTCATTTGGTCATCAATTATTTTACAAATGAGAAAACTGAGTTAGTTAGATTAAGTGACTTGCTCACAGTTACTCAGTTAATAAGAAGCACATTGGAGACCTGAGCCCAGGTTTTTTGACTGATACTACTCTCTGTAGCCAGATGTAGCATCTGATTGCCAAGTTCAAGGGAAGGAAACACCAAGAGGGGTGGGGGTCGAAAGTTGAAAGAAATGTAACTGATGTTTACTGGATTCTGCACAGGGAACAGAAGATCCTATTTCTTTTCTTTCTTTCTTTCTTTCTTTCTTTCTTTCTTTCTTTCTTTCTTTCTTTCTTTCTTTCTTTCTTTCTTTCTTTCTTTCTTTCTTTCTTTCTTTCTTTCTTTCCTCTTTCTTCCTTTCTTTCTTTTCTCTCTCTCTTTCTTTCTTTCTTTTTCTTTTCTTCTTCTTTTTTTTTTTTTTTTGAGACAGAGTCTTGGTCTGTCGCCCAGGCTGGAGTGCGGTGGCATGATCTCGGCTCATTGCAACCTCTGGCCTCCCAGGTTCAAGCGATTCTCCTGTCTCAATCTCCTGAGTAACTGGGATTACAGGCTCCTGCCAACACACCCGGCTAATTTTTTGTGTTTTTAGTGGAGACGGGGTTTCACCATGTAGGCCAGGCTGTTCTTGAACTCCTGACGTCAGGTGATCCTCCTGCCTTGGCCTCCCAGAGTGCTGGGATTCCAAGTGTGAGCCACAGCGCCTGGCCTAGAGATCCTATTTCTTAACCTTTCTTAACTCTCTTCACTTTCATTTTCTGAAATGATTGCTTTAGAACCTCCATTCTTTTTTTTGTTTGTTTCTTTCAGAGACATAGTCTGCCCACGACACCCAGGCTGGAGTGCAGTGGTGTAATCTCGGCTTACTACAGCCTCCACCTACCAAGTTCAAGCGATTCTCATGCCTCAGCCTCCCAAGTAGCTGGAATTACAAGTGTGCACCACCACACCTGGCTAATTTTTGTATTTTCAGTAGACACAGAGTTTCACCATGTTGGCCAGGCTGGTCTCGAACTCCTGGCCTCAGGTTATCTGCTCCTCTTGGCCTCCCAAAGTGCTGGGATTACAGGTGTGAGCCACCGCACTCAGACTACAACCTCTATTCTGAACACCCAAACAAATCTGAAATAACTGATTGTAATGTTTTCTGTGTGACTCTAAGTTTTATGAGGGCAGTGTCCTTGTCTGATCTAGGCACTAATATATCTCCGGTGCCTAGCATAGGTCCTGACACATTATAGGAACTCAATAAGCATTCACTGAAGTAGTGAATGAATGAATGAATGAATAAAAGGGAGTAAGAGTTTAGACTCAGAATACCTGGATCACTTGTCGAGCTCTCATTCATCCCAGCTCTTACCCTCATTCCCAAGAGAGGCACTGGCTAAGAGTCAGATGACCTGGGTTTGAATCTCAGTTCCTCTCTCATTATGTTGGCTTTGAGCAAGTCACTGAATCTTTCTAAACCTCAGTTTTCTTCTTTTATACAACTGATTTAATAGCAGGACCCATTTCAACAGATCATTGTATTAGAAAAGGTAGATGCCAGGTGTGGTGGCTCATGCCTATAATCCCAGCATTTTGGGAGGCTGAGGCAGGTGAATCACCTAAGGTCGGGAGTTCGAGACCAGCCTGACCAACATGGTGAAACCCTATCCTCTACTAAAAATACAAAATTAGCCGGGTGTGACGACGCATGCCTGTAATCCCAGCTACTCGGAAGGCTGAGGCAGGAAAATTGTTTGAACCCGGGAGGCAGAGGTTATGGTGAACCAAGATCATGCCATTGCACTCCAGCCTGGGCAATAAGAGCAAAACTGTCTCAAAAAACAAAGCAAAACAAAACAAAACAAAACAAAAAAAGAAAGAAAAGAAAAGAAAAAGGAAAAGGTACATAGAGATATTAGAGCATTATGGGATATGTAATAAAGGACCAATAAAGATTACTGTTGAGGCCGGGTGCGGTGGCTCAAGCCTGTAATCCCAGCACTTTGGGAGGCCGAGGCAGGCGGATCACGAGGTCAGGAGATCGAGACCATCCTGGCTAATACGGTGAAACCCTGTCTCTACTAAAAATACAAAAAACTAGCCTCCCAAGTAGCTGGGACTACAGGCGCCCGCCACCTCGCCCGGCTAGTTTTTTGTATTTTTAGTAGAGACGGGGTTTCACC
>NC_045444.1:105113286-105117557 GCF_002776525.5 Piliocolobus tephrosceles | reverse complement strand
AAAAAAAAAAAAAAAAAAAAAAAAAGATTACTGTTGACTTGCAAGGTTGTACTAAGGACTAAATGAAATGAGGAATGTGAAAGTTCCTTGTAAATTATTTATTATTAATGTAAATTTCTCACAATCTGAAGGGAATGGAGGGCAGGAAATGAGTCTACTGAAGAGGCAAGAGGAAGAAACTTTGAAGACCAAGAGGGTGTATTTCAGCTCGTTAAAAGCTAAATAACTGGCCTCCTTATTCCCCCAGCCAGGGGCTAACTGGCTTTCTGGCTCAGGGGCTTAGAGACTCAAGAACCACTTGAATTGAAGACAATTCAGGAAAGGGCAGAGAGCCAGCATTTAAAGGAATAGCAAACAGGAACCATGAAAGAAGAACCAGAGGAAAAGGAATCGTTTGTACTACAGAAGAGGCCAAAGAAAGAGGATCAAGGGTTTTCCGTTTCCAGTGAGAGCAAAGCTGGTATCAGAAAGAACTTCCTGAAAGTAAAGGAGGGAGGCTGAGACGAGTGGATCACAAGGTCAGGAGATCGAGACCATCCTGGCTAACACGGTGAAACCCCATCTCTAGTAAAAAATACAAAAAACTAGCTGGGCAAGGTGGCGAGCGCCTGTAGTCCCTGCTACCCGGGAGGCTGAGGCAGGAGAATGGCGTGAACCCGGGAGGCGGAGCTTGCAGTGAGCTGAGATCCGGCCACAGCACTCTAGCCTGGGTGACAGAGCGAGACTCCGTCTCAAAAAAAAAAAAAAGAAAAAAGAAAGTAAAGGAAACATGAGCATAATGGAGGAATGGGGAGCCATGGACTCTTCTTCCTCCTGAGAGATGTAGCACCTCAGAGGAAATCTCTGTCTTGTCTGAACAGGGAATGCCTGCCCTCCTTTGGGAGGAGTGGTTAAATGAGAATGATTGGGTAGGGATCAGGATAGGGATAGACTCAACCTCCACTCAGGCAGATGGCTGCTTGTCTCTGGACCTTGTAATCATGCCCCTCTCTCCAACCCCTATGTCTGGTGCCTCTCCACCTGATTCATCTTACCACTGTCTGAAGGTTCATAGCGGTCAATGAGTTCCAGAGCAAGCTCGGAGGTGCAGTCTCTCTCCTTCTGCTCCTCTCGGAGGAAATCCAAAAATTCCAGCAGAGTCAGCTTCTGCCCATCAGCTGAAAAACTTTCAAATAGTTCTTGCACCTCAGCACGTTTAGTCAATGCCTTATAGAACTGTACAAATTCTTCTCCTTCCAGAGTCCCAGACTGGGACGTGTCTGCTGCCTGCAAGAGAGGGTTTAGGGGAGAGTGAATGTACCTTTTAATGGGAAAGATTATGATCTTTTTATTTTAATTTTTAAAAAATTTTTAAATGTTTGTGGGTACATAGGTGTATATATTCATACGATAAATTAGATGTTTTGATATAAGCATGCAATGTGAAATAAGCACATCATGGAGAACGGGAAATGTTATGACCTTGACTTGCACTGTAAAAGCAATTTTACAGACAGATAGATCCAAACATGCTTCCATAATACTCCCACGGAACTCCTAACATTTAGTGTTCATAGAATAAATCACTTCAGTAGGTAAGAAGCAAAAGTTTAGCCATACCATTTGCTACTAGAGAAAATTTTCAACTAGAAATAATTAAATCTCCCAAAGGTCCCTAAAAGGTCAGAAGATCCCTCCTCCTATTTACTCACATTCCAGCTGGGGTTTTCCATTATTCTAGGCACCTGTGAAATTCTGGCCATGGACAGAGAGGTCCTTGAGGTCCAACATAATAACATATTGTTATTTACCTTTCATAGAATTACGACTTTTCAACAAGACTGAAAGGCAAGAATCACCCCCTATACTTCCCATCAAGCCTAGAGCATTGAGCCTAGCACTTAGGGCACATAGCAGAGATTTAACAATTGAGTGTTGTGAACTGGGGTCAGAGGACTTCTGGCCAAATGAAAATGTGGCCTGGTTGGCTGTTGGAAATCCTTCCCCGCAGACTCACCTGAAAAAGACTGAAGGCATATTCTTGGTCCATTTCCACATTCATTAGGTGCAATAACCGCTGAACTTCTTGGAAACTCATCTTACCATCCTGATTTTTGTCTCCACGTTGAAACCAGTCACTCAGCCATCCAGGTATGAGTCAAGGCAAAAGTACTAATGTGTCTGTTTGTGTGTGGAGTTGTGTGTGCACATTCATCCACTTACATCTCTCCCGTCTTTCCTGCCAGTCTCTCTCCCCGGTGCCAATCCATTCTCCACACAGCTTCTAGAATAATCTCTCTAGAGTACCAATCTGTCTTGTCACTGTATGGCCCAGGCACCTGCAGGGACCTCCCTGTTGCCTGCAGAAAGACATCTATATTCTGGCCAGACACAATGGCTCACTCCTGTAAACCCAGTACTTTGGAAGGCCAAGGTGGGTGGATCACATGAGGTCAGGAGTTTCGAGACCAGCCTGGCCAACATGGTGAACTCCCATCCCTACTAAAAATACAAAAAATTTATCTGGGTGTGGTGGCACACACCTGTTGTTCCAGCTACTAGGGAGGCTGAGACATGAGAATCGCTTGAATCAGGGAGGCAGAGGTTGCATGGAGCCGAGATCGCACCACTGCATTCCAGCCTGGGTGATGGAGTGAGATTCCGTCTCAAAACAAAAAAAGTCCATATTCCTTTAGGCGTTTTTGTTTTTGTTTTTGAGACGGAGTCTTGCGCTGTCGCCCAGGCTGGAGTGCAGTGGCGTGATCTCAGCTCACTGCTACCTCCACCTCCCAGGTTCACGTCATTCTCTTACCTCAGCCTCCCGAGTAGCTGGGACTACAGGCGTCCACCACCACACCGGCTAATTTTTTTTTTTTTTTTTTTGAGATGGAATCTTGCTCTGTCGCCCAGGCTGGAGAGTGCAGTGGCCCGATCTCAGCTCACTGCCAGCTCCGCCTCCCGGGTTCACGCCATTCTTCTGCCTCAGCCTCCCGAGTAGCTGGGACTACAGGCGCCCGCCACCACGCCTGGCTAATTTTTTGTATTTTTAGTACAGATGGGGTTTCACAGTGTTAGTCAGGATGGTCTCGATCTCCTGACCTCATGATCCTCCCACCTCGGCCTCCCAAAGTGCTGGGATTACAGGTGTGAGCCACCGCGCCCGGCCTTTTTTTTTTTTTTTTTGAGACAGAGTCTCACTTTGTCCAGGCTGGAGTGCACTAGGGCGATCTTGGCTCACTGCAACTGCCATCTCCTGGGTCCAAGAGATTATCCTGCCTCAGTCTCCTGAGTAGCTGAGATTACAGGCGCCCACCACCATACCTGGCTGTTTTTGTTTGTTTGTTTGTTTTAGACAGAGTCTCGCTCTGTTGCCCAGGCTGAAGTAAAGTGGTGTAATCATGGCTCACTACAGCCTTGAGCTCCCAGACCAAAGTGATCCTCCCACCCCAGCCTCTCAAGTAGCTGGGACTATAGGTGTGCACCACCACACCTGGCTACTTTGTTTATTATAAATAAAGAAATAAAAATTCTTTTATAATTAAAGAAAAAAAATTTTTTGGAGACAGAGTCTTACTCTGTCACCCAGGCTAGAGTGCAGTGGCACCATCTCGGCTCCCTGCAACCTTTTCCAGTTCAAGTGATTCTCGTGCCTCAGCCTCCGGAGTAGCTGGGATTGCAGACATGTGTCACCATGCCCAGCTAATTTTTTTGTATTTTTCTTGTAGAGGTGGGGTTTCACCACATTGTCCAGGCTGGTGTCAAACTCCTAGCCTCAGGTGATCCACCAGCCTAAGCTTCTCAAAGTGCTTGGATTAATTACAGGTGTGAGCTACTGCACCTGGCCACACCTGGCTAATTTAATTTTTTAAAGTTTATTTTATGGGTCAGGTGCAATGGCTCACACCTGTAATCCCAGCACTTTGGGAGGCTGAGGCGGGCAGATCATGTGAGCCCAGGAGTTAGAGACTAGCCTGAGCAATGTGGCAAAATCCCATCTCTACAAAACAAAACAAAAAATTAGCCAGGTGGATTACATGCCTGTAATCCCAGCTGCTTGGGAAGCTGAGGTGGGAGGATTGCTTGAGCCCAGGCTGTCACGGCTGCAGTGAGCCAAGATTGTGCCACTGCACTCCCGCTTGGGTGACAGAGTGAGACCCTGTTTCAAATAAAAAAACTTATTTTATGGTGCTCTACACATTCAGGGAAACTTCTCTAGTAATGAACAATAGCAATTATCCCTGAAAGTATAGTCTTCCAGTTGACTTTTTTTTTTTTTTTTTTTTTTTTTTTTT
>NC_045444.1:105088584-105113186 GCF_002776525.5 Piliocolobus tephrosceles | reverse complement strand
TTTTTTTTTTTTTTTTTTTTTTTTTTTTTTTGAGGCGGAGTCTCGCTCTGTCGCCCGGACTGGAGTGCAGTGGCCGGATCTCAGCTCACTGCAAGCTCCGCCTTCCGGGTTTACGCCATTCTCCTGCCTCAGCCTCCCAAGTAGCTGGGACTACAGGCGCCCGCCACCTCGCCCGGCTAGTTTTTGTATTTTTAGTAGAGAGACAGGGTTTCACCGTGTTAGCCAGGATGGTCTCGATCTCCTGACCTCGTGATCCACCCGTCTCGGCCTCCCAAAGTGCTGGGATTACAGGCTTGAGCCACCGCGCCCGGCTCCAGTTGACTTTTTAATTTTTTGTAAAGATGCAGTCTTCCCTATGTTGCCTAGGTTGGGCAACATAGTGATCTGCCTGCCTCAAGTGATCTCCCTGCCTTGGCCTCCCAAAGTGCTGGGATTACAGGCGTGAGCCATTGTGCCCAGCCAAACAGAAAAGTATTTACACAATTCCATCCTCTTCACTAACTGAAGCAGTATGTGAATCTCATTAATCTTTGTAACCATGGCCAGGCGTGATGGCTCATGCCGGTAATCCCAGCACTTTGGGAGGCCGAGGTGGGTTGATCACGAGGTCCAGAGTTTGAGACAGCCTGGCCAAGATGGTGAAACCCCGTCTCTACAAAAAAATACAAAAATTATCTGGATGTGGTGGCATGTGCCTGTAGTCCCAGCTACTCAGGAGGCTGAGGCAGGAGAATCGCTGGAACCCAGGAGGCGGTTGCAGTGAGCCCAGATTGTGCCACTGCACTCCAGCCCTGGGTGACAGAGCAAGACTCTGTCCCGAAAAAAAAAAAATATATATATATATATATATATATATATATATATATATATATATATACACACATATATATTTGAGCCTAGGCTCAAGCAATCCTCCCACCTCAGCTTCCCAAGCAGCTGGGATTACAGGCATGTAATCCACCTGGCTAATTTTTTGTTTTGTTTTGTAGAGACGGGATTTTGCCACATTGCTCAGGCTAGTCTCTAACTCCTGGGCTCACGTGATCCGCTCGCCTCAGCCTCCCAAAGTGCTGGGATTACAGGTGTGAGCCATTGCACCTGACCCATAAAATAAACTTTAAAAAATTAAATTAGCCAGGTGTGGCCAGGTGCAGTAGCTCACACCTGTAATTAATCCAAGCACTTTGAGAAGCTGAGGCTGGTGGATCACCTGAGGCTAGGAGTTTGACACCAGCCTGGACAATGTGGTGAAACCCCACCTCTACAGACCCCTACAGTCTGGCATAGTGCCTGATATGTTCTGCTTAATAGATCGTGAATGAATAAATGAATGAAATGGTAAACAATCCAGGAAACTTGGAGTGAGTCTGTGTCACTGAGCCTTCTAAGGGGTTACTTTCCACCTATATACTGGTTAATGCCACTGGGATCTTCTGTGCAGCTCTTAGGAGAAGCATCTTGTTTGCTCCTCTGCCTCTCACTGCCTCTTCCTCCAATCCTGGGGTTCCTGATTCATGCCTGGCTATGTCATCCCTAGCGTCCATTCCTCCCTCAGTATTCTGTCTCACATTGACCTGAGCTGTCCCTGCCCATACCATCTAGACACGTGGGCCTCCCTAGCTGTGCACCCCTTCTCACTTTTCCTAAACCTGTTGCATCTGGCTCCTTCAGGGATAGAGTGATCCCTCACCCACCCTGACTCCATCCTGCCGATACTGGTCCAGGCGCTCCTGATGGTCCATGCTGGTGACAAGATCCACCAACAGGTGGAGCCCTCGCATCCATATCTGGGCCTCCTCAACACTGTTGGCCACCAGGTCCAGGTTGGAGCGGCGGCTGTGGAAGACAACGGTGAAGCCCTGCTCCAGGGGAAGCTCCTCTGTCAGGCTACGCAGCAACTCGGAATCATGGCCATTACGTATTGTCTCCACATCAGAGATTGAGACTGCCAGAGAAGAAGCAGGTGGAGGCATTGAGAAAGGGAGTCCAACAAATAGCAGGGGCTAAGAGTGAAGGACCAGCACCCCCTTCTCCATGACACCATAGAAAAGAACCCCAGCCTCTGCAGACTGAATCCCAAAAAGCATTACGGGAAGAGAGATGCAGACCCCAGGGATTCAGGAGTCCATATGAATCACCAGGGATTCAGGAGTCCATATGTTTTCAAAGGCAGCATGGCAAAGGGCCTGTGCTGCGAGTGGCAAGACATGGCTTCCAGCCACAAGCTGGCAGTATGACACAAACCAAAATGACTTAACTCCTCAGTGTCCTCATCTGATATAATGGATAGTCCCCTTCCATAGGCAGCCCCAATCGTGATCACAGGAGGACTGGTGGGGATGACAAATGGAAATACATTTGAAAGGCAGAAGCAGTTATACTAAAGCATTATACCCCTAAGTCCAGTTCTCCCATTCCAGGTTTGAGGGCTTCCTCTTTCCAGATGTCTACGAGGGAACCAGAGAAATTCTTTCACCCTCCTACCTCAGCTGGGGGTGGTACGGATTGTGAGCAATTTGTCTCTAAAACATACTCTCTTAGATGTGTCCTGTGATCAAATTATTTCCTGTTATCATAAAGAGTTTGGCCAATAAGTGCACACCGCTTTGTTTTGTTTTTTGTTTTATTTTGTTTTTTGAGACCAAGTTTTGCTCGTCACCCAGGCTGGAGTGCAATGGCACAATCTAGGCTCACTGTAACGTCTGCCTCCTGAGTTCAAGCGATTCTCCGGCCTCAGCCTTCCGAGTAGCTGGGACTACAGGTGCCCACCACCAAGCCCGGCTAATTTTTGTATTTTTAGTAGAGATGGGGTTTCACCATGTTGGCCAGGCTGGCCTCAAACTCCTGACCTCAAGTGACCTGCCTGCCTCGGCCTCCCAAAGTGCTGGGATTACAGGCATGATCCACTACACCTGGCTGCAATTTTGTATTTAAAAATATTTATCATGATGGCTAACATTTATTAAATGCATTCTGGTTTTACATCGCATGCTAAGTGTTTTACATGTTAACTAACTGAGTCCTTGTAACCTACTAAGCAGATACTGTTTAATCCCCATTTTACAGATGAGGAAACTGAAGCTTGATGTATGTATGTATATATGCATTTTTTTAGAGACAGGGTCTCACTCACCCAGGTGGAGTGCAGTGGTGTGATCACAGCTCACTGCAGTCTCAACCTCCTGGGCTCAAGTGATCCTGCCATCTTAGCCTCCCAAATAGCTGAGACCACAGGCGTACAGCACCACACCCGGCTAATTTTTTATTTTTATTTTTTATAGAGACAGGATCTCCCTATGTTATCCAGGCTGGTCTTGAACTTCTGGTCTCAAGCAGTCCCCCTGCCTCGACCTCCCAAATTGCTGGGATTACAGGCATTGAGCCACCAGGCCCAGCCATAGCTTAACTACTTGATTTTCCACAGCTACGCAAAAGTGGCAGAGCTAGGGCTTTAATTCAGGCAGACTGATGCCCAAGATGATGGTCTTATTATAATAATAACAAGATGTAACCAATGATTTATTATGTCTTACTATGTTCCAGTACTCTCCTGAGCCTTTTATATACAATAACTAATTTAATCCTCGTTACAGCCTTATGAGGCAAGTAGTGTTATGATCTCTTTTTACAGGCTCAGATATAGCCACAATTAGGACAGCACAAACGCACACTATCATAGAACTTTGGTCCCTCCCCTGCCAGGCTCCTCAGGACTCTATCCACCCCTGTATCCACCCCCCACTATCCAGGTCACTCACAGCTGGGCTTGGCACTGCCCCTGGCCTGCCGTGCATGCCAGACTGTCATGCCGTCATTCTGAAGTCTGAAGTATCTTAGCTTCTTCCAGCTTTTGGACCTCACCTTGCGCATCAGCATGCCTTCCTGCATCAGCAGCAAGTCCTGATCAGTGGTCAGCCCTAGGTCAGGAAAAGCAGGGGTTAGATAGCCAGCAGAGAGGGTAGCAGGCCCAGGGAAAGCTCTCGAACAGGGGTCCAGCCTCCTTCCCTTCCCTGAGCTATATGCTAAGCCCTCTTCCCCTGCAGGGACACTCACGGTCTTGCAGCAGGGACGCCATCACCCACTGTTCCACCGGCTGGCACCAGATCACCTAAAGGAGAAAGGAAGAGCAAAGGGCTCTGGGTGAATCTTAAAGATAGTCTGTAGCTGATTTTTGCTTCTGATTTTGAGTTTAGTGACTCTGAGACTTTAGATAGGTCTAGAAACCTGCCTCAAATCACGTAAGGATCAGAATTTAAATCAAGATATGTCTGATCCCAGAGCCTCCGCTATTTCCCATGGCTATCTTCAGAGAAGGCTAAACCAAAGAGTCCACCAAGCACCCCCTTCCTACCCAATAACCCACAGTCTACTAGTGCCACATTTTGCTCACTCCCCACCCTCTCATTATTAGGAACTAACATCCTGTTTCTTTCAGAAACTAGAATCTCTTCACACCCTAGCCTTCTTATTTCCAGGTAGGATCCTTCCAGCTTCCCTATTCTGGGAGCCCTCTCTATGCTCCCACGTGGACTGTCCAGCTCCTGAGGCGACTAGCGCAGACTTTCTTTTTTTTTTTGAGACGGAGTGTCGCTCTGTTGCCCAGGTTGGAGTGCAGTGGTGCAATCTCAGCTCACTGCAACTCCCAGGTTCAAGTGATTCTCCTGCCTCGGTCTCCCGATTAGCTGGGACTATAGGCATGTGCCGCCACGACTGGCTTATTTCTTGTACTTTTAGTAGAGACGGGGTTTCACCATGTTAGCCAGGATGGTCTCCATCTCCTGACCTCATGATCTGCCCACCTCGGCCTCCCAAAGTGCTGGGATTACAGGTGTGAGCCACTGCACCTGGCCAGACTTTCTTTTTTCTCTTTGACAATACTTAGTTGTCTTCTTCTACCTTCACATGGTAAAGCATATTTTATACTTTTTCTTTACAGTTATTCTCACAGTTTTAATGGACCAAATAAGTTATACAAGTCGCAGAACTACATTTTCAAATTTTCTCTACCTACCAAAAAAGGGTACCTCTTTTAAGATATATGCTGTCGGCCGGGTGCGGTGGCTCATGCCTGTAATCCCAGCAATTTGGGAGGCCAAGGCTAGTGGATCACTAGAGGTCAGGAGTTTGAGACCAGCCTGGCCAACATGGCAAAACCCCGTCTCTACTAGAAATACAAAAAACTTAGCCAGGCGTGGTGGCAGGCACCTTTAATCCCAGCTACTTGGGAGGCTGAGGCAGGAGAATTGCCTGAACCCGGGTGGCAGAGGTTAGCAGTGAGCCAAGATCATGCCATGCACTCCAGCCTGGGTGACACAGCGAGACTCCATCTCAATAAAAAGAAGAAAAAAAAAACTTAGGGCTGGGCGTGGTGGCTCACGCCTGTAATCCCAGCACTTTGGGAGGCTGAGGCGGGTGGATCACTTGAGGTCAGGAGTTTGAGACCAGCCTCACCAACATAGTGAAACCCCGTCTCTACTAAAAATACAAAAACTAGCCAGCCATGGTGGTGCACACTTGTAATCCCAGCTACTCATGAGGCTGAGGCAGGAGAATCACTTGAACCCGGGAGACGGAGGTTGCAGTGAGCTGAGATTGTACCACTATACTCTAGCCTGGGCCACGGAGTGAGGCTCTGTCTCAAAAACAACAACAACAACAAAAATTTCTTAGGTTCTCAGACTCTAGGAGAGTGAATTGGCCTGGGGCTGAAGTCTAACCTCTTTTGCCAATATCCTGGCTTATCTCCTCTCTGAATTTTAGCTCCCACCTCTGGGACATAGGGACTCTAGGATGCGGTGAACTTTGGGACTGCAAGAAGATGGAATTTCCTTCCCTTATGCCTGTGTCCAGGAGCCTCACAATGATGTCCTGAAACATGGGAAGTCTGAGAACAGAGCCCAAGTGCCTGAACACTCTTACTTTGGAGACTTCCTCCACTCAAACCTGCCTTAGAAAATTATTTTTTCCTCCTTTGTCCAATTCTTCTAACCCCAAAGCTTGGCCTTGTTCTTCCAATCCTTCCCCATTCGTGAATCACTATTTTAAACCTGTATTCACATGACTGACATGTGGTCATAAGAGGGCCAGTTTCAAATCAGGGAGCCATAGAGGGTCAGAGCTGGACTTCATTTTATAGAAAAGGAGCCTGAGAACTAGAAAGGTTAGGTGAACTAAAAATAATTAGTGCCAGAGTCATTTAGTGAGTGACAGAACTGGAATTAGAACCAACGTCTCTGGCTGGGCGCGGTGGCTCACATCTGTTATCCCAGCACTTTGGGAGGCCGAGGTGGGCAGATCACGTTAAGGCCAGGAGTTCAAGACCAGCCTGACCAACATGGTGAAACCCCATCTCTACTAAAAATACAAAAATTAGGCCGGGCGCGGTAGCTCACGCCTGTAATCCCAGCACTTTGGGAGGCCGAGACGGGCGGATCACGAGGTCAGGAGATCGAGATCACCCTGGCTAACACGGTGAAACCCCGCTCTACTAAAAATACAAAAATTAGCCGGGCGCGGTGGCGGGCGCCTGTAGTCCCGGTTACTTGGGAGTATGAGGCAGGAGAATGGCATGAACCCGGGAGGCGGAGCTTGCAGTAAGTGGAGATCGGGCCACTGCACTCCAGCCTGGGCGACAGAGCGAGACTTCGTCTCAAAAAAAAAAAAATACAAAAATTAGCTAGGAGTAGTGGTGCACACCTATAATCCCAGCTACCTGGGAGGCTGAGGTAGGAGAATTGCTTGAACCCGGGAGGCGCAGGTTGCAGTGAGCTGAGATGGCACCATTGCACTCCAGCCTGGGCAACAAAAGTAAAACTCGGTCTTGGGCAGGAGAAAAAAAAAAAAGAACAGAGGTCTCCATACAATCAGCTTAAGGATCTCACAATGACTCTGCTCTTAGAAAGGGCCTTCTCTAGAAAGCAGGTTGAAGCAAGGTTAGGAATCAATAAGGGACACAGATATTTTGTCTCTCCTTTCCATCATTTTCTGTTCCCTCTGTGCTCTGAATAGACTTGCTTTTCTTTGGTCTCATTTTCTTTCTTTATTTCTATTTATTCATTTTTTTTGAGATGGAGTGTCACTCTGTTGCCCAGGATGGAGTGCAGTGGCATGATATCGGCGTACTACAACCTCTGCCTCCTGGGTTCAAGTGATTCTCCTGCCTCAGCCTCCCGAGTAGCTGGGATTACAGGTGTGTGATGCCACGCCCAGCTAATATTTTTATTTTTAGTAGAGATGGGGTTTCACTATGTTGGCCAGGCTGGTCTCAAACTCCTGACCTCAGATGATCCACCCGTCTCAGCCTCCCCAAGTGCAGGGGTTACAGGGGTGAGCCACCGTGCCCAGCCTCTTTCATCTCATTTTCTTTCCTTTTCCCATCCCATGCCTGATCTGGTCCTTTTCCTTTCTTCCCAGTTCACTATAAAAATAATTTTTAAAATTTATTATTTGTTTTGTATGGAGATGGGGTCTCCCTGTGTCACCCTAGTTTCAAACTCCTGGCCTCAAGCAATCCTCTTGCCTGGGCTTCCCAAAGTGCTGGGATTACAGACATGAGCCATTATGCCCAGCCCCATCCCCACCTCACTCTCTCTCCTAATCCTCTCTCTGTCTTCCTATTTGCTCACCTAGGTCAGTCTCTCCTCTTTTCTTCCTTCTCCTCGTCCCTTCTCCCCATCACCTCTTCCAGTTGGTTCCCTCTTTTGACTCCACTAATTCCCAATGGCTCCGATTCTCATCTCCTTTGAGATTGTGGTCCAGAAGGGAGGACACGTGGGTTCAGAACTCAGTAGCATGCATGTCCCTCTGCTCAGCCTCACTTTTCTCTGTATCCTAGGAGATTGACCAAACAAACTGCCCAGACAATGTGAGTTAGAACTTAGGAGTTCTAGGTCTTGCTGTTTCCTCTGGTGTCTAATGGTAGAATGGGAAGGATGCCCACAGCTGATGCAGGTGCAGTGAGAAGAGAAGGAACAAAGGGTTTGGGAGTCAGGGCACTGGGAAAAACACAGAGGGTGACATCTGAGAATAAGAAAGGTTGGTCTTAAATATTAACTCCTAGACGCATATATGGAGATCTTCAACGATACAGTAAATATCTCTCTAATACAGATATGAAAATAGAGACACAAAATGAGGTGGGAAGTAGCCCAGAGCTGCAGAGCATGATTTGGTCCTCAGTTTCTAAGAGACTTCATGTCACCTAGAGATGTACTTTGGCAGAGTTACCAATGGCACCAAGGAGATTACAGTGGGATTCAGGGTGTCTCAGCTCTCTCTGAGGGGTAAGAAAAAAGATAATCATTTTGTCCACTCCCTTGCTTCTGAGAAGGATTATACCTAACCTGGTTCATATAGAGGACAAAATGGCTCTGGTCACAGGTCATAGAATGTTGGAGCTTGAAGGTTCTTTTATAACACATCTAATCCAGACATTCCCAGCTACATCAATAGCCTCTGGAATGTCTTAAAATTGAGATTCCTTAGCCCTACCCCAAAATCTACCAGATCAGAGTTTCCCAGGGTGGGGCTCAATAATATATTTATTTTTAACAGGTACACTTGGTACACAGGCAAGTCTGGGAAACCCTAAACTCTCTCCTATCACAGATCTGGAAGTTGTGGCTCCAGGTCCCGTAGCTATTTAATGGCACAGGCAGAACTAGAAGTAGGTTTTCTTACCAACATAGCACTCTGGTGCACTAAGAAACTGCCTGGTCCATTGATTAGGCAAAGAACAAGTTCCTTAGGTAACTTTCTAAGGGACTTCCATAACTCTCCCTATTACCAGGGATCTCTGATTCCCCACGGTTCTTGGCCAATCCCTATTTTGCAACCCTCAACAATCTGTTAATAAATCTATGCTAAAGCTTAGCTACTCCAATTTTTTCTTCCCTTATTGGGGGCGGGGCTCACCTCAGTAGTGGCTAGGGTTGGCACTCCTGGCCCTGCATAAGCTAAGAGGTACCTCATATAAAGGACGACTGATACAGCCAGGAGGAAGGCTGTAAGGATCAAGGAGGATAAGCTAGAGAGAACCAGGAGGTGGGAGCCCTGTAGAGCTGTTGGGGTGAGGAAAGGAGTGTAGGGTACAATTTAACGAGGGTGGATAAGCATCTAGAGGGCAGAGGCAGGGACTCAGGGAAGACATAGCTTGGAGCAGAGGCTAATCAGAGCTTCCAGACCCTTACCGTGGGCAGGAAAGCAGAATAGCAGTCCTGTGTTTCCTGTGTCTGTGAGCTGTGCTTCCCGAGCTCTGCGATGCTGTGGGATCAGGAAGCCCAGCCTGGCTCCTTTTCTCTTTTGCTCCCCTTGCACTGGCTTGTTTCCTCTCTCTTCTACAGCAGCTGGCTGCTGTGACTGGTGAGTTATAGCCAGAGGGAAGCAGTAAGAAGGAGAGAGGTGTGAGCTCTCTCCAGTCCAGCCCATCCAACTCTTAAAGGCCCAGGACACTGGTCAATGTGAGGGAGTAGTGGGGGTGGGGTGGGGAGAGAAGGATTAAGGGCACCACATCTTCAGGGAGGAGCCCGGCTGCCCTTCATCTTGATGCCAGCCCTCATTGACCCCAATCCCGCAGTAGCTCTCAAAGTGAAGGGAGTGTCCTCAGTTGCAGTGCTCTGTGAATCACTGCTTTTCATTCTGGTTCCCGCATGTAATACGGCTGTCTTTGCCCTTATTTAATCTGGCTCCTTTCCAGAGTGTCTGTTTCCACTGGCCTGCTCCTGTATCTCTGAATCCTGCCTGCACGGCATTCACTCTAGCTCTGTCACACAGGGAAAGAAAGAAATAAGATGGGAAAAGAGGAAGATGAGGAGAAGGGGAGGACAGGAATGATGACAGAGTGTAGAGGGACAGAGAGGTTAGAATCTATGTATATTTTAGGCACTCATTAAATATTGAAAGAATGCATAGATCAATGTGTGAAACAATTCTTTTTTTTTTTTTTTAACATCCATTCATTCCTCCTATAAGCATTTGTTCAGCACCTCCGGGTTATAGGTCATAGCCCTCAGAATGGAGGTAGCACTTTCAGGACATACATGCATGTTTATAAAGATGTGTGCAGAGATGAAGCATAGGCTCAGAGGGGAACTGTGTGAAATGGTGTAAGTGTGCTGAGGTCTGGCTGCCTATCATGGTTCCCACAAGCATCCCTCAACTGCCTAATATTTTACCATTAGTGATTATAGTTACATTTTTTAGTCCCATTAAAATAAAATCCTCCTAAGTGATTACTATAAAAGTCAGGATAGTGGTTACTGTTGGGAGGGGGAGGAATTGTGATGAGATAGGACACAGAGCTGGCTTCTGGCATAGCTAGCTAAACTGTATTTCTAGTTCTAAGTGCTAACAAGGGTCTTCACTTCATAATTTATTAAGCTATATATTCTCTTGATATAGTTTTCTATATGTTTTTAAATTTTTTAAGATCTCATTTAAAATATATATCTGTGTTAATTTTTGAAGGCTTAATTATTTTAATTTTTTCTTTCTTTCTTTTTTTTTTTTGAGATAAGAGTCTCGCTGTTGCTCAGGCTGGAGTGCAATGGCGTGATCTCAGCTTAGTGCAAACTCCACCTCCCAGGTTCAAGCGATTCTCCTGTCTCAGCCTCCTGAGTAGCTGGGATTACAGGCATACACCACCCCCGGCTACTTTTTTTTTGTATTTTAGTAGAGATGGGGTTTCACCGTGTTGTCCAGGCTGGTCTCGAGCTCCTGAGCTCAGGCAATCCACTTGCCTCAGCCTCCCAAAGTGCTAGGATTACAGGCGTAAGCCACTGCACCTGGCCAATTTTAAATAATTTTTTAAAAATTCAATCTCAAGGTCAAAGTAGATTTTAAATAATTTATACCTAGGTCGGGTTGTCTATATTCTTTACTGAGAGCAGGTTTTGATAGAAGAGTAGTAGTATGAAGGAAGGGGAAGCATTAAGAGGGAGGCCATTTATGGGGAACAGGAAGATTGGGGGGCATCATAGTTTAAACTGTGCTGATTTCAGATTTGACTTAATAGAGGCGTTTTACATGCTTGTCTTGCTCTCCCATTTCTACTTCCCCAACATTGCCAGCTTATTTTTCCAAGCCTCACCTTCACAGTCCACACTCCTCTTCTACACCCCCAGATTATATATCATCTTTCTGAGTCACTATTTGTATTCAACTTAATGCTGCCCAACCTCCTTCCCTCCTGGGTGATCTGTGAGGGGTGTTATCACTCATAGTGGATTTTCTGGGAGAGTCCAGATCTCAAATATTCTGTTTCAATGTTTTCATGAACACAACATTATTCTTCAGCCCCTATGTTCTGATTTTTGGGGCAGGGACTTGGAGACTTTCACAAGGTTAGTATGGTTCCAGAGTGCCAAGGCATGCCCACTGCAGGACTCTCATGACACAGAGGGAGGGAGCAGACAGACAGGGCCCCTGGCACAGTAAATGTCCATCTGGTATGGTTATTCCTATTTCCACCGTGATCTTGGCTGGCCCTTCCCCCACTGTTGTCTATTATTAACAGATCCAGAAACCTAATCAGGGCAGTAGCAGCAGAGGGACTTTCTGGGAACCATGCCCAGGAAAAGCCTGGAAGCCCTAAACTGAAATGAAGCAGCAGCTGGCAAAGAGGAAGACCTAAACATGGTACTCTCGCCCTGCCACCCAGGCCCGCCTAGACCCTCTTCCTGACATCCAGAGCAGATGCCACCCAATTAAATGTCTCCGCTTGTCAGGACACTCAGGCTGGAAAGTCTGACATCAGTTCCCCAGATTATCCAACCAAACGACTCAAACTTATGAAATAAAGCCCAACTCCTTCCTGGTCAAAAATGCAACTCAAAATAGTAAATTTCATTTAAAAATCATCAATATAAGGCCAGGCACAGTGGCTCACACCTGTAATTCCAGCACTTTGGGAGGCCAAGGTGGGAGAATTGCTTGAGTCCAGGAGTTTCAGACCAGCCAGGGCAACATAGCAAGACTCTGTCTCTCAAAAAAAAAAAAAAAAAAATAAAAAGAAAAATCAAGGCCGGACACGGTGGCTCACGCCCGTAATCCCAGAACTTTGGGAAGCCAAGGTGGGCAGATCATGAGGTCAGGAGTTAGAGACCAGCCTGATCAACATGGTGAAACCTGATCTCAGCTAAATATATAAAAATTAGCCAGGTGTGATGGCATGCGCCTATAATCCCAGCTACTCAGGAAGAGGCTGAGGCAAGAGAATCGCTTGAACCCAGGAGGCAGAGGTTGCAGTGAGCTGAGATTGCAACACTGCACTCCAGCCTGGGCAACAGAGCAAGACTCTGTCTCAAAAAAAAAAAAAAAAAAAAGGACTGGGCGCGGTGCCTGTAATCCCAGCACTTCAGGAGCCTAAGGCAGGTTTATCACTTGAAGTCAGGAGTTTGAGACCAGCCTGGTCAACATGGTGAAACCCCGTCTCTACTAAAAATACAAAAATTAGCCAGGCATGGTGGTACACACCTGTAATCCCAGCTACTCAGGAGGCTGAGGCAGGAGCATTGCTTGAACCTGGGAGGTGGAGGTTGCAGTGAGCTGAGACGGCGCCATTGCACTCTAGCCTGGGTGACAGAGCAAGATTGTGTCTCAAAAAAAAAAAAAAAAAAAAAAAAAAAAATCAATATGAGATCACCTGTAGAATTAAAAGCTAGGATATATAACTTCAAAAGACCAAAGAATGTACAAATATCCATATCCATATATATATATAGCCACTCCTCCATTCTAACAAAATTTAAAAACAGAGTCCCAGTTCTGCTATTCAATTCATTAAGTTGGCATGGGGAGTGGGCAACAAGGTGGTATTTAAAAACCCAGAGAAAAAGAGGATGGAAAGTAGAATAAAAAATACAAATAGTATTTTACACCAGGAGACAAAACTTTCAGAAAAGGTCATAAAACAAAATATAAGTATGTGCTATTGGTAAAAGTCATGTCTACAAGCCAGGCATGGTGGCTCATGCCTGTAATCCCAACACTTTGGGAGGCCAAGGCAGACAGATCATTTGAGGCCAGGAGTTCAAGACCAGCCTGGCCAGCATTGTGAAACCCCATATCTACTGAAAATAAAAAAACAGCCGGGCATCGTGGTGCATCCCTGTAATGCCAGCTACTCTGGAGGCTGAGGCAGGAGAATCACTTGAACACAGGAGGCAGAAGTTGCAGTGAGCCAAGTTTGTGCCACTGCCACTGCACTCCAGCCTGGGTGATAGAGCAAGACTTCGCCTTTAAAAAAAAAAGAGTCTCAGGGGGAGGGGGGAGGGATAGCATTAGGAGCTATATCTAATGTAAATGACGAGTTAATGGGTTCAGCACACCAACATGGCACATGTATACATATGTAACAAACCTGCACGTTGTGCACATGTACCCTAGAACTTAAAGTATAATAATAATAATTAAAAAGAGTCTCATCTACAAAAATGTGTTACTAAAAAAAACAAGAAAAGGCTGGGCGCGGTGGATCACACCTGTAAACCCAGCACTTTGGGAGGTCGAGGAAGGCAGATCACTTGAGGTTGGGAGTTTGAGACCAGCCTGACCAACATGGAGAAACCCCGTCTCTACTAAAAAATATAAAAAAGTAGCTTGGCATGGTGGCACATGTCTCTAATCCCAGCTACTCAGAAGGCTGAAGCATGAGAATTGCTTGAACCTGGGAGGCGGAGGTTGCGGTGAGCTAAGATCGCACCACTGCACTCCAGCCTGGGCAACAAAAGTGAAACTCCGTCTCAGGAAAAAAGAAAAAAAGTTCCAGCCTGGGCAACATAGCAAGACCTTGGCTCCACAATAAAGTAAACAATTAGCTGGGCATGGTAGCACTCTCTTTTAATCCCAGCTATGTGCGAGACTGAGGTGGAAGGATCACTTGAGCCCAGGAGTTAGAGGCTGCAGTGAGCCATGATCATGCTACTGCACTCAAGCCTGGGTGACAGAGTGAGATTCTGTCTCAAAAAATAAAATAAAATAAAAATAAAATAAAATAAAATAAAAAAGGTTGAAAGTTAAAGGAAGGTGGCTGTATGCAGTGGCTCACTCATGCCTGTAATCCCAGCACTTTGGGAGGATGAGGTGGGCGGATCATGTAAGGCCAGGAGTTTGAGACCAGCCAGGCCAACATGGTGAAACCCCCAACTCTACAAAAAATAAAAAAATTAGTCGAGGGTGGTGGCACATGCCTGTAATCCCAGCTACTCGGAAGGCTGAAGCACAAGAATTGCTTGAGGCCGGGCGTGGTGGTTCACGCCTGTAATCCTAGTACTTTTGGAGGCCAAGGTGGATCACAAGGTCAGGAGTTTGAGACCAGCCTGGCCAACATGGAGAAACCCCGTCTCTACTAAAAATACAAAATTAGCTGGGAGTAGTGGCGCATGCCTGTAATCCCAGCTACTCAGGAGGCTGAGGCTGGAGAATCGCTTGAATCCAGGAGGCAGAGGTTGTGGTTAGCCAAGATCATCCCATTGCACTCCAGCCTAGGCAACAAGAGCAAAACTTGGCCTCAAAAAAAAAAAAAAAAAAAAAGAATTGCTTGAACTCGGGAGGCAGAGGTTGCAGTGAGCTGAGATCATGCCACTGCAATTTAGCCTGTGTGACAGAGCAAGACTCTCAAAAAAAAAAAAAAAAGAAAGTTAGAATTCCAATTTTGTTCTTAAGATTGCCTTGGCCGCACACAGTGGCTCACGCCTATAATGGCAGCACGTTGGGAGCCCAGGAGTTTGAGACCAGCCTGAGGCACACAGTAAGATTTTGTCTCTATAAAAAAACAAAAATATGGCCGGACGCAGTGGCTCACACCTATAATCCCAGCACTTTGGGAGGCCAAGGTGGGTAGATTACAAGGTCAGGAGTTCAAGACCAGCTTGGCCAAGATGGTGAAATCCCAACTCTACTAAAAATACAACAAAAAAATTAGCCAGGGATAGTGGCGGACACCTGTAATCCCAGCTACTCGGGAGGCTGAGGCAGAGAATTCTTGAACCCGGGAGGTAGAGGTTGCAGTGAGCCAAGATCACACCACTACACTCCAGCCTGGGCAACAGAGCAAGACCCCGTCTCTAAATAAATAAATAAATAAACAAATACATAATAAATTTTAAAAAATAAAAATAAAAATATTAGCTGGGTGTGGTGGTGCACACCTGTAGTCCCAGCTACTTGGGAGACTGAGGTGAAAGGATTGCTTGAGTTCAGGAGCTTGAGGCTGCAGTAAGCCATCATCACTCTACTGCACTCCAGCATGGGTGACACAGACCCTGTCTCCAAAAAAAAAAAATTGCCTTGGCTCTCCTGGCAAAATTTTAGAATCAGCTTACTAATTTTCAGAAAAATAAACCTGCTGGGATTTCACTTAGAACTGAATTTAACAAGCAGATCAATTTGAGAGAATTGGCATCCTCATAGTATTTTTAATATTATTTTCCAATCCATGGAGATGATATATTCCTTCAATTATATAGCTTTTAAGTTTCTCTCCAGAATGCTTCATTGTTTTCAATGTAAAGTTTCTGCATACCCTTTGATATATCTATTTCTAGCTACTTGATTTCTTATGCTTTATAAACTATTTTTGAAATTTTACTTTCTATTTATTGTTGTGTATAAAAACATATAATTGACTTTTTTTTGAGACAAAGTCACACTCTGTTGCCCAAGCTGGAGTGCAGTGGCGAGATCTCGGCTCACCGCAACCTCCACCTCCGGGTTTCAAGCGATTCTTCTGCCTCAGCCTCCCAAGTAGCTGGGACTACAGGCACATGCCACCACACCCAGTTAATTTTTGTATTTTTGGTAGAGATGGGATTTCACTTTTTTTTTTTTTTTTGACAAAGAGTCTCGCTCCGCCCAGGCCGGAGTGCGGTGGTGCGATCTCCACTCACTGCAAGCTCCACCTCCCAGGTTCACACCATTCTCCTGCCTCAGCCTCCCCAGTAGCTGGGACTACAGGTGCCTGCCACCACGCCTGGCTAATTTTTTGTATTTTTAGTAGAGACGAGGTTTCACTGTGTTAGCCAGGATGGTCTCGATCTTCTGACCTTGTGATCTGCCCACCTCGGCCTCCCAAAGTGCTGGGATTATAGGCATGAGCCACTGCGCCCGGCAGGCTTTCACTATTTTGGCCAGGCTGGTCTTGAACTCCTGACCTTGTGATCCTCCCACCTTGGCCTCTCAAAGTGCTGGGATTACAGGCATGAGCCACCGTGCCCAGCCACAATTGACTTTTTTTTTTTTTTGTATATTGACCTTATAGTCTGTGACCTTGCTAAATTCACTTATTAGTATCATTATTATTATTTTTGAGACGGAGTCTCACTGTGTTGCCCAGGTTGGAGTGCAGTGGCGTCATCTCAGCTCACTGCAACCTCCGCCTCCTGGGTTCAAGCCCACTTCAGCCTCCTGAGTAGCTGGGATTACAGGCGCGTGCCACCATGTCTGGCTAATTTTTGTATTTTTAGTAGAGATGGGATTTCACCATGTTGGTCAGGCTGGTCTTGAACTCCTGACCTTGTGATCTGCCCGCCTCGGCCTCCCAAAGGAAGGGGATTACAGGCGTGAGCCACTGCGCCTGGCCTCACTTATTACTTTTTAGGGGTTTGTAGGTTATTTCAGATTATCTACGTACACAATCATGTTAGCAAATACCAAGATTTTTTTTTTCTTTAAAATATTTTTTTTACTGACTGATAAATGGAGGTGTGATAGTTGACAAATGTGTTTAATTCCTTGTCTCATAAAGAATATAATATTTTATTGAGAGGTTTACTGTAGAGTTTTTGTTGATTTTTCCCCCTTTTTTTTTTTGAGACAGAGTCTCACTCTGTCACCCAGGCTAGAGTGCAGTGGCACAATCTCGGCTCACTGAAACCTCCACCTCCCAGGTTCAAGTGATTCTCCTGACTCAGCCATCCAAGTAGCTGAGGTTACAGGAACCCGCCACCACGCCTGGCTAATTTTTGTATTTTTAGTAGAGATGGGGTTTCACCATGTTGGCCAGGCTGGTCTCAAACTCCTCAGGTGATCTGCCCGCCTCGGCCTCCCAAAGTGTTGGGATCACAGGCGTGAGCCACTGTGCCCAGACTGTAGACTTCGTCTGTATCTATCTAGATGATTGTGTGACTTTTCTCCTTTTATGTTGATGTATGAATTGCATTGTATTTTTTTTTTTTTTTTTTTTTTTAGAGTCTCACTCTTGCATAGGCTGGAGTGCATTGGCATGATCTTAGCTCACTGTAACCTCTGCCTCCCCGGTTCAAGCGATTCTCCTGCCTCAACCTCCCGAGTAGCTGAAATTACAGGCATGCACGACCACACTCGGCTAATTTTTGTGTTTTTAGTAGAGACAGGTTTTCACCATGTTGGCCAGGCTGGTCTCAAACTCCTGGCCTCAAGTGATCCACCCATCTTGGCCTCCCAAAGTGCTGGGATTACAGGCGTGAGCCATCATGCCTGGCGATTGATTTTCAAATTTTGAATCACTCTTCTATTTTTACAATAAACCCGTCAGATCTAATGCATTATCATTTTTATATATTGATAGATCTAGTATGTCTGGGAATCTTACATATACATTCATGGGAGAGGTTGGTCCCTGGTTTTCCTTTCTTGTAATGTTCTTAACCAGTTATGCTGCTTCAAAAGTGAATGGGGGCCGGGCGCCTGTAGCTACACAGGAGGCTGAGGCAGGAGAATGGCGTGAACCTGGGAGGCAGAGCTTGCAGTGAGTGGAGATCGCCCCACTGCACTCCAGCCTGGGTGACAGAGCGAGACTCCGTCTCAAAAAAAAAAAAAAAGTGAATTGGAATTTATTTCCCTTTTCTGGAACTTTATATTAGATTACTGGCTTTGGTGTTTCTTCTTTTGCAATGCGTGAATTTAAGGTTATGTATTTCTTCTCTTTTTCTTAGACAGAGTCTCACTCTATCACCCAGGCTGGAGTGCAGCAGTGCTATCTTGGTTCACGGAAACCTCTGTCTCCTGGGTTCAAGCGATTCTTAATCCTCAGCCTTCCAAGTAGCTGGGATTACAGATGTACACCGCCATGCTTGGCTAATTTTTGTATTTTTAGTAGAGATGGGGTTTTGACATGTTGGCCAGACTGGTCTTGAACTCCTGGCTTTGAGTAATCCACCCATCTCAGCCTCCCAAAGTGCTGGGATTATGGGTGTGAGCCACCACACCCTGCTGAGGTTATGTATTTTTTACTCATGGCACCCTCCAACTCCTGGGCTCAAGCAATCCTCTTGCCTCAGCCTCCCAAGAGCTGGGAGTACAGGAGAGCACCACCACACTCAGCTTTTATTTATGTATTTAAAAAGATGGGGTCGGCTGGGCGCAGTGGCTCATGTCTGCAATCCCAGCATTTTTGGAGGCCAAGGTGGGCAGATCACTTGAAGTCAGGAGACCTGCCTGGCCCACATGGTGAAACCCCGTCTCTACTAAGTAAATAAAAAAAAGTAGGTGGGTGTGGTGGCATGTGCCTGTAATCCCAACTACTTAGAAGACTGAAGCAGGAGAATCACTTGAACCCAGGAGGCTTTGGTTCCAGTGAGCAGAGATCACACCACTGCACTCCAGCCTGGGTAAGAGAGACTCTTCCTTAAAAACAAAAACATATATATCTATATGTATATATATATATATATATATATATTTTTTCTAGTTTCCTTTGCAATTTTCTTGACCCACGGGTTATTTAGAATTATATTGCCTAAGTTTCAAACAGCTAGGGACTTTCTAGTTCTTTTTCCTAGCTTACTCCCACTGTGGTCAGAGAATATTGTATTTAATTTTTTGAAAACTTTTTGAGGCTTGATGGTCCAGCTATGATCAGTTTTGATAAATGCTTAGGTGTAATTAAAAAGAATATTTGTATACTATTAGTAAAGAGTGCAGTGTTCTCTGAAAGTCAATTAAGCCAGGTATGTTAATTGTGTTATTTAAATTTTCTGCTTGTTGGCCAGGCACAGTGGCTCATGCCTATAATCCCAGCACTATGGGAGGCAGAGGCTGGTGGATCACCTTAGGCCAGGAGTTCGAGACCAGCCTGGCCAACACGGTGAAACCCTGTCTCTACTAACAATACAAAAATTAGCAGGATGTGGAGGAGAGCGGCTGTAATCCCAGCTACCCAGGAGGCTGAGGCAGGAGAATTGCTTAAACCTGGGAGGCAGAAGTTGCAGTGAGCTGAGATCATGCCATTGCACTCCAGCCTGGGCATTAAGAGCGAAACTCCATTTCCCAAAAACAAAACAAACCAACGCATTTTCTGCTTGTTATATCTGCTTTTGAAATAAACATACCAAAATATTTTTCCAAAAATTAAATTCCATAATATATCAGGAAAGAAAAATATTTTTTCTATGGTTTCCTATTCCAAATTTTTTCTTTGGGTTTTTGAAAGCAACAACTTTGTATATCCCCCTTTTCCTAGCCTTTAAGCAGCAGGAACAGTGAGCAGAGGAATAACATGTAGTTAGTAAGTAAGGCATGCTCTGAAGGCCACCAATGCTGCTCTGTTCCACCAATGAAACAGCCACAGGCCCTCTAAGGCCCTTGAAAAAAGAACGTGGAAGCACAGGTCAGCTGTGTCCCACTGAGAGTCAGGGATGGAAACAATCCTGGAGATGTGCTCCAAGCCTTGAACTTGAGGAAATGAACATCAAAGTTCATGATAAGGTGTTTCAAGCATTACCTTGTCACTGTGGAAGTCTCTCCCTACACTGGCACTAAGTTCTGGCCAATATGGCCAGGAGTGAAGTTCTGTCCCAGTAAAAGACACTTTCATCAGGCAAGGGGCATCATCCCCCTCCCAGCCTCCCAAACAGCTTTTGTACCTCAGATGGAGTCTCCCCAAAAACATGTTCACAAAAGAACCACCACTGCCATCTTGGTAGGGCTGTGTGTGTGTGTGTGTTGTGTAGGTGGATAGAAGGTAGAAGCAGGCATGACAAGGATCACCTGACCAAAGTGCCTAGTTACCCATATACTGAGAGAATAAAATCTCCAGTGTAAAGGAAAAATTATTTTTACAAAAACAGAAGCATGTTTTATTTCAATCCTGTTGAGGGAGAGGGATGGGAAAACACAAAATAAGGGGAGGGGTCTCTTTATATAATACACACATCAGGATCAACTACAATGAATAATATCCATTCCACCCCTCCCCCACCAACTCCTATGTGGGTTCCAAGGCCAGCTGAGGATAGATGGGACAAGAATAAGACACTTTGGCACAGTAACATGGCCAATGCACCGAAAGATGGAGAGAAGAGAATTTCCCAGGGAGCAAGGCCCTGGGCCTCAGCTGCTTCCCCAGTGGAGGGGGAATGAGAAAACTTTGGCTCAGCAGGAAGGCGGTTGTCAAAAATCAGGGTTACCTTAACTGGACTCTCCAGACTCTATTCAGACTACAGACTAGAGTCAAGATGTGTACCCAGTCCATTCTGTTCTCTGCTTTCTCTAAGATCACTTCTCTTCAGGCTTGCGATTACTGAGGGTTTGCCTGCTTCTCCTCTTCATCTTGGAAGGCAGGGGGAGTAAGTGCTTATTCTGCCCTTCTTATATCTAGGCTACTTAATTACTATTTTCTTGGCTCTAAAAAGACAGAAGCCAACTAACAAGTCCGGCTCTCTTTGTGAAAGTCGGCTTGAAGGAGCCCTTGTGTTGGCAAAACTGCCTCCGCAATTTTTTTTTTTTGAGCCTGCCCCTTATAGACCCTCCCCAGACTTGTTCAGACACCTCAATTGTGTGAGAAGTGGGCAGAAAAGACTTGGTCCCTCTCCAGAGTTGGATTAAGCAATCCCATCTTTGATTGGAGATGGTGATGAGAAAGCAGGTGCTAGCAGGGGAAAGGACTGGGGAAAGCAAGGCAGTTTACACTTGGTTGCAGATTCAAGCCTATGGATTGTGAAGAGCCATCTAAGCTCCAGAGAAGAGGAAATCTCTGACACAGTAAGAACAAGTGAATATTTTAGCGGCAACCCTTTCATTCCCATAGACCAAAAGAGAATGTGTCAAAAAAAAAAAAAAAAAAAGACTGAGTGAGCAGAATTCAGCCCTCCATCTTTAACCATCTTCAATTTGAATAAAATTAACTCATACGGCTAATACTGCTCAAGTATAATCACGAAGACAGATGGAGCTGCTGAAATTCACACTAAAACAAATAATAGGATCAAGTGGACTGTCACCTTAATCCCAAGCACCTCCCTTTTAGAGTTACCAAGAAAGTATCTTTGAAAACTTGGATTGAAGGCGAGGTCCACCACCGCCCCTTGTCCCTCAATACAATACCCTTCCAAGACAGCCTGATGAATTAAGACGTCTATTTTAAGTTTAATAGAAGGGAAGTTTAAAAAAGGGAAAGCACTGAGATTTGGGAAAACTAGCAGCTAAAGCCAGAAACAAGGTTAAGGTCCTTGTGGCATTCCAGACTGGGAGTAGAATGGGAGAAGGGAAACAGGTGGTAGGTTCCTGCTGTCCTTTGGCTTTACATCTTTCCCCTGCCCTCCCATTTCTCCCAACAGCTTGATGCAGCTATTGGCCTGCCAGAGGGGATGTAATGCCCAGACCAACTTTTTATTGAGCTTATGCAGCTAACAGACTTGTAAACAGTGCCAACTGACAAAGTTTTGCTGAATATTACAGCTTGTGCCCACTAAACACACCTCTCTCTGAGATTAAAAACAAAAAAACCAAAGTAAACAAATACTGAGAGAGAATGAAGAGACACATCTTGAGTCTTCCAGGAAGGCAAAATAAAAAACGCCACATGGCTTGGTCCCAGGCGTTCACCATGCCTAGAGTGCTGCTGCTATCACCACTGTCTCCCCTCCCTGCCAGTGGCTAGGTAGAGGTAGGGGAGAAGGGTCATCTTGGACATGCTGCAAATACAGCATTTGCTGGTGTTGACACCCTCCTGGGGCTGTGGTGGCAGACTGCTGTGTCAGGAGCCCATTTCCTGGGAGTAGCAGAGGGAGCCCAGGTCCTCAAGACGGCCTGAGATGGCAGCCCATGCACCTCAGCAGGGGTACCTTGCCCCTTTTCTCCAGTGCAGTTCAGCATTGAGGTTGTCTATTCCCAGTCGGTGATAAAACCTGAGCTGTTTTCCTCATAGGTTCCCCCTCCTTTCCCCAATTTGGGGGAGTAGTGGGAGGGAACAGGGAAGGATCACTGAGGGGGCAGGGGGATACCCCTGGGATCGGTGACCTGGCCCTCTTGCAGGTTCTTCACCAGTTGTGCAAGCCAGCGTTTCGTGGTGGTGTCATCTTTTAGCACCTGGGCGAAGGTTGTGTCTTTCAGCTGGTCAGGGAGGCACTGCCTGAGTGCTTCACGTGCCCTACATCAGAAACAAACAAACCAACCAGGGAGACCAACAAATAAACCCACATTTTGTGGACAGGGAAGAGCCCCCTTCTTAGACATAAGTATTTAGTATACCATGAATCTATGGCTCCTTAAGACACCATTAAAATTCTGTAAAGCTGTATTAGGCATAGGCTCAGAGATCTCCAAAATCTGTATCCACAAACATTTTCTGAATGATGCCCCAATGTAGAATTTCATGAAAAAGCAAAATTAAAAGCTTCAATAGTTTACTTCCATTAAAACAGCTTTCTGATTTATTACAATAAATACTGTCAAAATACTCATGTTAGAAATATATGGATTATGGCAAATAAAATATTTCAAAAATCAGTACATTAACAAGGATATAATCAAGATTATGATAACTTAATGAATTTTAATTCTATACTAAGTTATCAATTTGTGTCTTTACAGAAATTGCTTCAGTTTTATGGTTAAAAACCTTAATAAGAGATGAACAGTGAAAACAAAACTATGGTAGCAGCATTATCAGATGAACTTTTAAACGTTTCATTTTCTTTGAAAAGATGACCAGCAGAAAGTCAAATCTGAAAACCTAAAAAAGGTAAATGTTAACTATTTATAGAGCTATTTTAAACAAAGTTATAGATTTTGCACTCAGACTAGTTTTCTTTAGAAACTAGTCTGACTAGTTTTTTAAACAGACTAGAATTTTAAACAGACACATTTTTAAACTTTGGTGAAAACAAGAACCACTGAAGAACAGGATAAAATGGTCAACAAACAGGTAGGGCTTGAATAAACTCAGTGGCAGGAGACTGAGTTCACATTAAATCAAATCAAGCTAGCTCTGCTTCCAGCAACACAGAAATCGCTCCATTATGTGGTTTAGCAGAATATGAACAAGTTGCTTTCAGCATGAATTATGGATTTACAAAGCAAAAGGTCAAACATTTCTAAAATGCATTATATCTACAATGTATGATTTCTGGCAGAAAGATTATGAACATAAGCAGATAAAATAATTAGCTCAAGAAACTTATAGGAATCAAGGAGACAACTGGAAATAGAATTCAAGAGCCCTCTGGGCTATGTTCCTTTTTAAGAGATCTTTGAAAATATACTTCTCTGACCACATAGAGTAGCAACAGAAAATTCATACAACAGGAGTAATGCATCATAAGGTTTCCCCTGGAATCGCCTAGACTCTCTGGAATTTCACAGTAGGATTGAGAGTTATAGTGAGAAGATGAAACTCTGATGGCTATTAAAATTCAGCATTTCAGATTTTTTTTTTTTTTTTTTTTTTTTTTGAGATGGAGTCTCGCGCCCAGGCTGGAGTGCAGTGGCCGGATCTCAGCTCACTGCAAGCTCTGCCTCCTGGGTTTACGCCATTCTCCTGCCTCAGCCTCCCGAGTAGCTGGGACCACAGGCGCCAGCCAAATCGCCCGGCTAGTTTTTTTTTGTATTTTTTAGTAGAGACGGGGTTTCACCGTGTTAGCCAGGATGGTCTCGATCTCCTGACCTCGTGATCCGCCCGTCTCGGCCTCCCAAAGTGCTGGGATTACAGGCTTGAGCCACCGAGCCCGGCCCCCTTTCTTTCTTTAAGAATCATTGATCCCACCTAGACCAAACATAATAGAAATCTCTGGGGGTTGGGCCTGGTTGTTATATTGCCAGAGTCTCCCCAGGTGAGTCTAACCTACAGCCAGGGCTGAACACCGCTTCTTTAAAGACGCCAAAAAAATCCCTACGTATTATGAATGCCTCGGCTGATGAAGGCTCGGACAAGACATTCATGTTCAACCACATTCAAGCTGGGGGAAAATCAATCCAGAAAGCGCCAGGCTCTAACGGCCCAGCTGATTTCTGAGGGCCTGTGTGCAGGCAAAAGGAGACTCTATCCGTGGCAGCAGGCTGAACCCAGGCGCAGAGAAGGCAAGAAAGAGAGCAACAGAAGTCAGCGTGCTCCAAAAGAAGTGCTGGCAAAGGCAGCCATCAAAGTGACTGATTTTAAGTTATGATTACGTTAAAAATTCCTAGTGCCAATCTAGGTCTCAAGTCTTCAATAAGAACATTTGGAACCACACATTGTATATGAACAAGGTTTTATATCTTTGTGTTCATTGGTGTTCTACTAAAAATAAGACTGCTCTTGTATAAAACTACAAAATCCACATAGCCTCAAGCTTCCTGTCCTGCCTATCAAAATATGCGTGGAATAAAAAAAAAAAAAAAAAAAAACCAAAAGGACTTTTATTTTGTCATTT
>NC_045444.1:104982012-105088484 GCF_002776525.5 Piliocolobus tephrosceles | reverse complement strand
CCCCTTTTTTTTTTTTTTTTTTTTGAGACGGAGTCTCGCTCTGTCTCCCAGGCTAGAGTGCAGTGGCCCAATCTTGGCTCACTACAACCTCTGCCTCCCGGGTTCAAGTGATTCTCCTGCCTCAGCCTCCTGAGTAGCTGGGACTACAGGCGTCCGCCACCACTCCCGGCTAATTTTTTTTTGTATTTTTAGTAGAGACGGGGTTTCACCATATTGGCCAGGCTGGTCTCGAACTCCTGACCTTGTGATCCGCCTACCTCGGCCTCCCAAAGTGCTGGGATTACAGGTGTGAGCCACCACGCCCGGCCAGCATTTCAGATTTTAAAAGGAATCTTAAGTTCTGTCTCAGACAAATTAAATGTAGTTATATCCCTACTTCCCTGTCCTAAAGACATAGAAGCTATGCCATGAGATTGGGAAACTGTTCAGCAGAGTATTTCCCTAAAGTCCTATACATCCTATCAATGTTTACCTGGGATTATCTGAAAGTCGAAGGTAACATCTCACTACATGCTTCAGCAGACGGGCAGAAGGCTCTTTGGATAGCTGCAGGACCATCTTACCCTGTTTCCCCCAAAATAAGGGGAGGGGTTGGAAAAAAACACACAAAACACAAAAAAATTCTAATTGACATCAGAGATCAGATAGTCCAAGAATCATAAAAGGTTCCAAAATTGTTATTTCTAGTCAGAAGACTGAAGTTGTTCAGTGCCAGTTATAAAGAGATTAAGCTGTGTGATGAGAGGTAGTTGTAAAAGGGATAGATGAAAGAACTCACCAAGATCATGGCAACATGGGAGAAACGCTCATAAGTCTGACATATATAAGCCAAACCAGTGTCATCTAACAAGATCTTCTGGAGGATGAATGTGGCAACCTGAAGCAAAACAAAATCGAAGAGTTCATGAAGTTGCTCAGATTTAATCTTCTCATTGTCTACTCATTTTCCCAGGCATGACTATCAGTCAGAAAATTGAGCAAGTAGGGATCCTTGTATATTATGTACAACTTACCATATATGTATAGTACAAAGAATAATAAATATTACCATATTGAACATTACTTTGTACCAGTTTTTTTTTTCTGGAGGCTTTACATGCTTTATCTTATTTTTATAATAAATTAATGAGGTAGGTACCATTATTATTCTCATTTTACATACAAGGGTAGGTTCTGGGTAATAATCAAATTCTTAAAAACTCAGGAGAACTTCTCATTTATAGAGTACCTACTATGTGCCAGGTATAACTGTTAATCAATAATACACCAGGTTAAGATCCCAAGTGACAAAGTTATTGTGGCAGAGCTGAGATCCAAGCCTCATTTGAACATCTAAGGCTCTTCTCTTTTCCATAAGCCAAGATGATTTATTCAGCTATGCCTCGTCTCTTCCAGATGAAGTAAGGCCTTTCTTTTTTTTCTAGATGGAGTCTTACTCTGTCACCCAGATTGGAGTGCAGTGGCTCCATCTCAGCTCACTGCAACCTCTGCCACCCTGGTTCAACTGATTCTCCTGCCTCAGCCTCCTGAGTAGCTAGGATTACAGGCTCTTGCTACCGTGCCTGGCTAATTTTGGTACTTTTAGTAGAGATGGGGTTTCACCATCTTGGCCGGGGCTGGGCTTGAATCCCTTGACCTTGTGATCCACCTGCCTCGGCCCACCAACGTGCTGGGATTACAGGCGTGAGCCACTGCACTTGGCCGAGGTAAGGCCTTTCTTGTTCTTAAAAGATCTTCTTGAAGAAGTAAGTTTTTAAAGTTTCTCTTTGAAGATTATTCTAACAGTAATAAAACATATCCTGGCTGTGAATCTTATACGTTGCCTCAATTTTTCCCTCAACTTAAGCTCATTAAGTCTTACATAGAAGAGATATTAAAATATTAGTTTAATTCAAATCAGACAATCACGATAATGATACTCTTTCTTAGCTGCTCATCAAAATGAATTGTGGAATTATTTTACTATTTTATTGAGGTTATAACACTGTAGTAGGCTGAATAATGGCTCTCAAAGATATCCAGGCCCTAATCACCAAACTCTGCAAATGTTACCTTAAATGAACAATGGGACTTTGCAGATGTGATTAAGTTAAGGATCTTGAGATGGGGGATTATCTCAGTTTATCCAAGTAGGTCTTAAATGTAATCACGAAGTGTCCTTAAAATCGATGTAGAGAAGGCCAGGCAAAGTGGCCCATGCTGGTAATCTCAGCACTTTGGGAGGCCAAGGTGGGAGGACTGCTTGAGGCCAGGAGTTCAAGGATGCAGTGAGTTAGGATCATGCCACTGCACTCCAGTCTGGGTGACAGAGAAAACACCATCTCTTAAAAAAAAAAAAAAGAGAGAGAGAGAGAGATGTAGAGAGATTTTACCACAAAGGAGAAAGCAATGTGACAAGCAGAGAGAGATCTGAACATGCCACACCACTGGCTCTGAAGATGGAGGAGGCCATAATCCAGGGAATGCAAGAAATGCAGTTCTAGAAGCTGGAAAAGGCAAGAAAAAGACTCTCCTCTATATCCTCCAGAGAAAGCACGACCCTCCTGATACAATGACTTTAGAATGGTGAAACTCATTTATAACTTGTGACTTCCAAAACTATAAAACAGTAAACTTGCATTGTTTTAAGCCACTAAGCTTCTAGCTTGTGGTAATTTGTTACAGCAGCAGGTTATATAGGAACCTAATACAAACATATACACAGTAAAGTGTGTTAAGTACACTAATCTTAAGTGTATCTTGAATTTTTACCTATGTACACATTATGTACTATAACCAGATTAAAATACAGAATATTTTATAAAATACAGAATATTTGGGAGGTGGAGGCAGGCAGATTGCCTGAGCTTAGGAGTTCAAGGCTAGCATGGGCTACATGGCGAAACCCCATCTCTACTAAAAATACAAAAAATTAGCTGGGTATGGTGGTGCGTGCCTGTTAGTCCCAGCTACTCAGGAGGCTGAGGCACAAGAATTGCTTGAACCCGGGAGGCAGAGGTTGCAGTGAGCTGAGAATACTCCACTTCACTCCAGCCTGGGTGACAAAGTGAGACTCTATCTCAAAAAAAAAGAAAAGAAAAAGAAAAAAGTATTTCTACCAACTCATGATTCCAACATTCCCTTATACCTTTCCCCAGTCAATGTCCTTCCCTCAGAGATAACCACGAATCCAACTTATTGCCAGTAATTGGCTTTGCTTGTTCTTGAACTTCACATAATCAACATACAGTATGAATTCCCATGTGTCTGGCTTCTTTTGCTCAGTAGTGCCTTTGAGAGTCATCCATATATTGTATATTTAAAATAAAAAGTTAAAAAAAAAGCCAGGTATAGGCATATGTGCCAGTATCACAGCTACCTACTCGAGAGAGGGAAGTGGGAAGACTGCCTGAGCCCCGGAGTTCAAGGCTATAGTGTGCCATGATCATGCCTGTGAATAGCCACTGCATTGCAGTCTGGGCAAAATAGTGAAACCTCGTCTCTTTAAAAACAATAAATTGGCCAGGCACAGTGGCTCATGCTTGTACTCTTAGTACTATGGCAAAAGGCAGGAAGATCCTTTGAGCCCAGGAGTTTAAGAGTAGCCCAGGCAACACAGGGAGAACTTGTCTCTACAAAAAATAAAAATAATTAGCTGAGTGTGGTGGAGCAGGCATGTGGTCCCAGCTACTTCTGAAGCTGAGGTGGGAGGATCAACTGAGTCTGGGAAGTCGAGGCTGCAGTGAGCCATGCCTCTGTATTCCAGCCTGGGTGACAGAAAGAGAGAGAGATCCTGTCTCAAAATAAATAAATAATTTAATTAAAAATTAAAAAACCAGTGCTCGCTTAGACAGCACGTATACTAAAATTGGAACAACACAGAGAAGATTAGTGTGGCCCCTGTGCAAAGATAATACACAAATTCATAAAGCATTCCATATACATATTTTTAAAAGTAAAAAAACCAAAAAAATCATATATCCGCTTACACCCAACTCAAGAATATTTATTAGACTAAAAAAGTAATTTAATGTGACAAGGCACATTTTAGAGCAGAGGTCGAATACTACCAAAAATAGTCAGCAATATGGAAAAGTAACCTTGAAAAAAAATCAAATAATATGAAATTTAGAAATTGAAAGTGATTAGAGAAAAAAATATGAAAGACAGATAATAGAGCATAACATGTTGCTGAACCAAGAGGCTTGAACAAATAAAAGAGAAAAATATACAAATTAACAAAAAAGACACAAGTAATACGCTCTTTCAGGAAAAAATTGAGGCTGGGTGCAGTGGCTCACGCCTGTAATCCCAGCACTTTGGGAGGCTGAGGTGGGCGGATCATCTGAGGTTAGGAGTTCAAGACCGGCCTGGCCAACATGGTGAAACCCAATCTCTGCTAAAAATACAAAAAAAAAAAAAAAAATTAGCCGGGAGCGGTGGCGCGTGCCTGTAGTCCCAGCTATGTGGGAGGCTGAGGCAGAAGAACTGCTTGAACCTGAGAGGTGGAGGTTGCAGTGAGCTGAGATTATATCACTCTGTCTCAAAAAACAACAACAACAACAAAAACAAATTGGCTGGGTGCAGTGGCTTACGACTGTAATCCCAGCACTTTGGGAGGCTGAGGTGGATGGATCACCTGAGGTCAGGAGTTCAACACCAGCCTGGTTAATATGGTGAAATCCCATTTCTACTAAAAATACAAATATTAGCAGGGTGTGGTGACATATGCCTGTAGTCCCAGCTACTTGGGAGGCTGAGGCAGGAGAATTGCTTGAACTTGGGAGGCGGAGGTTGCAATGAGCTGAGATTACATCACTGCACTCCAGCCTGGGTGACACAGCGAGACTCCGTCTCAGAGGAAAAAAAAGATAGATGATTATCAAATGAACTTTAAAAATAATAAAAGACACTTGGAGGTAACCATACAAAAAAGTAAGTTCATCTAAAAAAGGAAAGAATTAGGCTGACCCTGAGACTTCTCTGCAATATTCAATGTTAGAAGACAAAAGGACTATGGCAATAGAGGTCTGAGACAGAACAATGAGGTAAGAATTCTGTACCTTGTCATATTGTCATTCACGGTTAAAGTACATAGTAAGCAGAAGCTCAAGTACATATAATTGATTATGTATTTAAAAAAAGTCTGGTTACAGAAGGAGCAGGATTGAAATTTTAAAATTAAAAAAATTAAACTGTAATAATATACTTAGAATTTACCTGTGGAGTGAGATATGGGTTTGGAGAAAAGAAATTTAGTGTTTAACTTGCTTTTCTTCTGAATGGTTTGGGTTTTCCAATAATTGTTTTGTAACAATTTTTATTCAAAAGAGAAAAAATATTCATACAAGTTTCAAAAGCTTGAAGACAGGAAATGATTCCAGAACCGTAAGGAAGCAGCTCAAGAGTCAACACAATGTAAAATCTAAGTTAAAAGCACATACTGTTTTAGAAAGTTCACTTCCAGATTCCATAATTCGCAAACATAAAGGGATAATTTCTGTTGTCAATAAAAAGTTGATTACTTCTTGTTCATCTGTTTTCACCAGGGCCCCTAAAGAAAATAAGGACAAACAAAATTATTTTACAGTTAGGGTTTCCAGTTAAAATTAACTTCAAACTGTTTATCCAGTGAGTTGTGGAACTTAAATAACAGAACACAAACTGGGGTTTGTTGGTTAAAGGGATCAGATTCACACTCATGTTAAAAAAAAAAAAAAGAGAGGAAGACAGTGGCGCAGTAGCTCACACCTGTAATCCCAGCACTTTGGGAGGCCAAGGTGGGCAGATCACTTGAGGTCAGGAGTTCAAGACCAGCCTGGCCAACATGGTGAAACCCTGTCTCTACTAAAAATACAAAAATTAGCAAGGCATGGTGGCAGGCTCCTGTAATCCCAGCTACTTGAGAAGCTGAGGCAGGAGAATCGATTGAACCTGAGAGGTTATAGTGAGCTGAGATTGCACCACTGCACTCCAGTCTAGGCGACAGACTCTCTCAAAAAACAAAACAAAACAAAACACAAAAACTATGCTTTCTGCACTAAATTGTCTTGGTACCTTTGATTTGTCAAAAATCAACTGACCATAGATCTATTTCTGGACTCTTCATTCTGCTCCAATGGTCTGTAAATCTTTCTTTTCTCCAATATTACACTGCCTCGACTACTATAGTTTTCCAGTAGGTGTGGAAATCAGGTAGTATATGTCTTCTAACTTTGTTAAGAAATGTTTGGATATTCTAGTTCCTTTGACTTTCCATATAAATCTTAGGATCAGTCTATTAGAAGGCTGCCATAACAAAATACCATAGACTGGTGGCTTAAACAACTAAAATTTATATAGTTCTGGCAGCTGAAAGTCTGAGATCAAGCTGGACACTGTGGCTCACACCTGTAATCACAGCACTTTGGGAGGCTGAGGCAGCTGGATCACCTGAGGTCAGGAGTTCCAAGACCAGCATGGCCAACATGGTGAAACCCTGTCTCTATTAAAAATAAAAAAATTGGCCGGGCATGGTGGCTCACGCCTGTAATCCCAGCACTTTGGGAGGCTGAGGCGGGCAGATCACGAGGTCAGGAGATCGAGACCATCCCGGCTAACACGGTGATACCCCGTCTCTACTAAAAATACAAAAAATTAGCCAGGCGTAGTGGCAGGTGCCTGTAATCCCAGCTCCTCGGGAGGCTGAGGCAGGAGGATGGCGTGAACCCGGGGGGCGGAGCTTGCAGTGAGCAAAGATCGCACTCCAGCCTGGGCCACAGAGCAAGACTCTGTCTCAAAAAAACAAAAACAAAAACAAAACCCCAAAATTAGCCAGGTGTGGTGGTGCACACCTGTAGTCCCAGCTACTCAGGATGCTGAGGCAGGAGAACTGCTAGAACCCAGGAGGCAAAGGGTGCAGTGAGTTGAAATCATGCCACTGCACTCTAGCCTCGGCAACAGAGCAAGAATCTGTCTCAAAAAAAAAAAAAAAAAAAAAAAAAAAAGCTGAGATCAGGGTGCCAGCATGGTATAGTTCTTGTAAAGGCTCTCTTCCTGGCTTGTAGATGGCCACCTTCTCACTATGTCCTCACATGGCAGAGAGCGAATGAGGGAGAACAAGCTCTTTGGTGTCTCTTCTTAGAAGAATACTAACCTCACCATGAGGGCCATGTCCTCATTTAAACCTAATTATCTCTCAAAGGTCCCATCTCCAAATACCATGACATGAGGGGGTAGGGTTTCAAAGCATGAAATTTTGGGGAGGACACAATTCAGTCCATAGCAGTCAGCCTGCCAATTTCTAAAAAAAATGCTGCTGGCATTTTGTTGGAATTACTCTGAATCTATAGATCACTTCGTGGAGAACCAACAACTTAATACTGAATCACTGATACACCAATCAATGAACATGGTTTATCTCTGCATTTTATTTCATTAGAAATCAGTTTTGTAGTTTTCAGTTATAGATTATGGATATATTTTAAAAGATTTATAGCCGGGCGCAGTGGCTCAAGCCTGTAATCCCAGCACTTTGGGAGGCTGAGACGGGCGGATCACGAGGTCAGGAGATCGAGACCATCCTGGCTAACACGGTGAAACCCCGTCTCTACTAAAAATACAAAAAACTAGCCGGGCGAGGTGGCGGGCGCCTGTAGTCCCAGCTACTCGGGAGGCTGAGGCAGGAGAATGGCGTAAACCCGGGAGGCGGAGCTTGCAGTGAGCTGAGATCCGGCCACTGCACTCCAGCCCGGGCGACAGAGTGAGACTCCGTCTCAAAAAAAAAAAAAAAAAAAAAAAAAAAAAAAAAAAAAAAAAAAAAAAAGATTTATACCCAAATTTTCACGTTTTGGTGTTGTTATAAATGGTAGTTTAAAAAAATTTCAGCTGGGTGCAATGGCTCACAACTGTAATCCCAGCACTTTGGGAGGCCCAGGCGGGAGAACCATTTGAGCCCAGCAGTTTGAGACAAGCCTGGGCAACAAAGTGAGACCTTGTCTCTACAAAAAAATAAAAAAATGTAGCCAGGTGTGGTGGCATGTGCCTATGGTCTCAGTTTCTCAAGGCTGAGGTGGGAGGATTTGTGTGATTCCAGGAGTTTGAGGGTACAGTGAGCCATGATCATGCCACTGCACTCAGAAGTGGGTGACAGAGCAAGACCTTGTCTCAAAAAAAAACAAACAACAACAACAAAAAATCAATTTCCTATTGTTCACTGCTAGTATATGGAAATTTAATTTTAATTTTAATTTTTGAGACAGAGTCTCCCACTGCCACCCAGGCTGGAGCGCAGTGGCGCAGTCTTGGCTCACTGCAATCACTGCATCTCTACCTCCCAGGTTCAAGCAATTCTCCTGCCTCAGCCTCCCCAGCAGCTGGGACTACAGGCACATGCCACCACACCCGGCTAATTTTTGCCTTTTTTATAAAATTCTTTTTCAGTAGAGATGGGGTTTCACCATGTTGGCTAGGCTGGTCTTGAACTCCTGACCTCAAGTGATCCACCCGCCTCAGCCTCCCAAAATGCTGGGATTACAGGTATGAGCCACCATGCCCAGACATGATTGATTTTTTATATGCTGACTTTGTATCCTGCAACCTTGCTAAACTTACTAGCTTTAGTTTTAGTAGTTTTTTTGTAGATTATTTGGGATTGTCTATGAAATAATATTGTCTGTGAGTAGCTAGTACTGTTTTTTTCCTTTCTAATTTGAAGGCTCTTTATTAAATGGGAGTAGTAAGAATGAACATCCTTGCTTTGTACTTGATCTCAGGAAAAAAGTATTCAGTTTTTCAACATTAACTAAAACTTTTTCATGCTCAAGTTAATGTTTTTATATACATTTACTATGGGAGATAAGGGTAAACATTTTTTACTTAAGAAAATAATGTATCAGCTATTTCAGCTCTCAGACACCTGGGTAGCAAAGAACTATCTCTGGGCTTATGAAATGTTAATCCATTCAAGCACTTTTTTTGTTTTGTTTTCTTCCTTTCTCAATGCTTTTTTCTTAAAATTATAAACCACAATCAGGAAATACAATTTAAAAGTTTGGCATTTAAGGAGTAACCATTGTGTCATATACTCAACGTAATCCCAGCCTAAAGAAAACATTTATATCCTTAACTCATAAATGTATCATCTAAGTAGAATGATTTAAGTTAGCGTTAAGGATATAAATGTTTTCTCAGTCAGTCTGGTTAGAGTTTTATCAATTTTACTGACTTTTCCCCAAAGAATCAGCTTGTCTGGTTTTATTAACAGTCTAATGCTGGTCTTACAAAGAGTTGAGAAAAGTTCCCTCCTTTCTATGTTCTGGAAAAGTTTTGTAGAATCGGTTTATTTCTTCTTTATGTATTTGGTAAAATTTACTAGTGAAGACAGGTGAGCCGTTTTTATGTTAGAAGGTTTGCAACTACAAAAACAATGTATTTCATAGATAGATATAAAACTATTCAGCTTACCTGTTTTTTCTTGAGTGCAATTTGGCAAATAGCATCTTTCAAAGAATGTTTTCATTTCATCTGAGTTGTGAAATTTATGAGTATGGAGTTGTAAGCAGTATTCCCTTACTTTCCTTTTAATGTCTGAAGAGTCTGAGATCTGAAATAGCTGATATATTATTTTAAGTAAAAAGTATTTTATCCATACCCCCACAGTAAATGTATTTATAATTAACTTGAGCATGAAAAAATTTAACTAGGTGAACTGACAGATTCATACTCCTGGAGTTATGGGAGAATTACAGGTTTTCAGAATGCTTAGTGTATTTGACATGCACATTCTTAGGGTGTTTCAGATATACGAAGCATTCTGGTATTAGAAGTAAGAAAAACAAACAAAAAAAGACAGTGGTGTGTGCCTGTGCCCATGGTCCCTATTACTTGGGAGGCTGAGGCAGGAGGATCACTTGAGCCTAGGAGTTCAAGTCCAGCCTGGGTAACACAGCAAGACCCTATCAGGAGGGGAGGGGAGGGGAGAAGAGAAGAGAAGTCAAGTCCCAAATGTAAACTCTTATTCCTTTAATAATACTCTTTATATATTGAATCGAGTTCTTATGCTTTACTCTCCCTACAATTCCAGCAAACGTTTCTACATATATGCTGAATTTAATCCCAATGGTTGGATCTCAAAGCCTTATTAACAACACTTAGAAGAGTGCCTGGTAAGAGTCATCATGTTCCTGATACTTACTGATTAGTGAATGAGACAACCTCAAAGAGAAAAATGAATGACTGGTGTACAAAAATCATAAGCGGCGAGACAAAACATCCAACTTAGACTACTACTGTGAGTATTTCAGGCTTGCAAAACAATTCTAATAACTTACCAATAACTCCAAGGCTGGTGAGCCGAAGATACTCAAAGGGACGTGTTTTGCTGACAGTGTGCAAAAAAGGGTACAAAAAAAGTGGGATGTGTGCTGCGAGAAACGCTGACCTGGAAGAAAACAATAATTACATTCACAGCCCAGGGTTGATTTCTAAGGATCCTGAACTTTCAAATTTCTAGGTGGTTAATTCTGTAAGGCCTTAACATTGTCAGAGCAAGGAATCCTTAGGAAACAATGTTACTGGTCATTAGTTTCAATCAATGGTTCTCAAATGGGGTAAATTTTCCCCTATGTGGCAATGTCTGAAGACATTTTTGATAGTCACAACTCAGGATTATAGAGCACTGTTGGCATCCAGTGGCAGAGGCCAGAGATGTCATTAAACATCCTACAATGCACAGGACAGTCCTCTCCTGCCTTCTCCTTCCCACCACAAAGATTCATCCAGCCCCAAATGTTAATGGTGCAAAAGCTGAAAACCCTAGTCCAGGTCACAGTGGCTAAGAAAACACATGATTTTCCCTGTAGTCAGCAGAAAGTACCTTACAAACTGATTAACTTAAAATACCCAATTGTGGATTTTAAAAAATAGACCACAAAATGCTATTAAGTGTCCAAGAGATTGTCCTAGATTACCTCCCTTACCTATGACTGAATAATAGTATTCACAGGTGCAGTTGAATAAACCTTACAAACCAAGACAACAAAACAAAGCAGCCATTATCAGGCTTACCTGCTATACTTTAAAAAGCACATTCTTTTTTTGTTAGGGCATTTCAGATACACAAACCATTCTGAAAACAGTTTAGTCAGGCAACTAATATGGGAATCAGTCTATTATTTTATATTATTTATAGTTATACCTTGTAGAAGAGCCAACGCCCAAGATTTTTAACACTCAAAATACTCTTGTGTTTTTGTTAAGTGCTTAAAAGTAATTTTCTTAGTAACTTCTCTAAAGCTATGTAAGGTCAGTGCCAACCTAGCATTCATATTTCATAAGGAAACTTGACAAAGAGGAAAGGTTTTAGTAAGACGACTGTTAAGTGCCTTTGGGGTTATAGAAGTCCACAAAGTAGATTCCTGAACAGGATTTCCCTTTTCTTAATTTTTCAGATATGACAGGTGGCAAAAATATTTTAACTCACATGCCAATTCTCGCTTATTATAGAGGCTGCTGTGAACGCTATGTTAAGAAGGATTTTGAAGTTAAATCTGGGTTCAGTGGGGGAAAAGTGCTGGAAAAATATTTACTAAATTTATCTTATATGCCATGCACTATGCCTCACAGATGACACAGTGTTAATAACAGGTTAGGGAGTGAGAAGTAGCTATATGCCTGATACCTTTCCTGTAATGTCAACACTGTTTCTTTAAAGTTCTTTGGGTAAAAGTAAACAAGAATCCGGAAGACTAGGGGAGGGAGGGAGAGAGAGAGAGAGAGAGAGAGAGAGACACAGACACAGACACACACACACACACACACACTCGCTTGCTCTCTCTCTCTCTCTTGCATGCCCTTCCTTTTATTATTCAGAGAAACCCATATTCAATGTATAGCTCCCCCAAGTGACTCACCCAAAGCATTTACCTGGTTTCTGGATGTGATGCTACACATTGCAGTAATGCCAGAGCATTACAAACTCTGTTAGACTGGTGTGCTGTCAAGGTTGGTGGGTTGATAGATGGATAAATATTTACAATTTCCTAAAAAATGGAAATCAGCATCAGATGAATAAAGAATAACTAAAAATTAATTCCCATGGTAATAAAGCAAAACAAAAAAAGGCAAAGAAAACCGCTCTTAATTCTGTGCATCTTTTAAGAACTGAATCATCAAAGAGGGAGCAGAAATAATGCTCATATCCTTTCATCACAAACTTACTTGGCTGAGACTAGCTAACACATTTCTACATTTGTCTCTAGGAAGATTTCTATGAAGGCAAATGTAGTCATCTACACTTCCTCCTATATTCTCCAGCTACTGAGGCTATCAGTTGAGGGATACTCAAATTTTTATAATCCCTCCTTTTGCCAGCATCCTGCTTTAAGTTACATTGATGAGATCGCTGGCCAGAAAGTGTTAAGTCAACCACAGTGACTCATAAAGAAGTTTAAATCTGGTTAGGTAGTAACTATAGTAAGGACATGAATCAATGGGTGGCGATACGCAGTGAATATATGCACTATTTGGCAAAAAGTAATAATTTACTCAATACGATTCCATTTACATTTTTTTTTTTGAGACAGCGTCTCACTCTATCATCCAGGCAGAGTGCAATGGCATGATCATGGTTCACTGCAGCCTCCACCTCCTGGGCTCAATTGATCCTCCCACTTCAGCCTCCCAAGAGGCTGGGATTACAGGCGTATACCACCAAGACTGGCTAATTTTTATATTTTTTTGTAGAGATGATGTTTTGCCATGTTGCCCAGGCTGGTCTCAAACTCCTGGGCTCAAGCAATCCTCCCAACTCGGTCTGCCAAAGTGCTGGGATTACAAGCATGAGCCACTGCACACGACTACAATTTTCCATTTACATTATTTGTAAAACTTTTACATAGAAAAACATTCCCATAACAAAGATCAGTTTCTTGGCTAAATGCAATAGAGATGGAACGTGAATTTACTTAAGAGTTGAAAAGTTAATCTAATTATTAGGAATTTGGGGCAATACTTTAATGGATGATCATGCCACTACCTAGGTATTTTAGTATTGTGCCAAATCAATTAATTAGCCAACAGTGACCATTCTGGTTTGAACCTAACTTCAGTTATCTATTCTTTAATGTACAAGTGTACCCACCTTTACTACTACAGCTGTTATATTTTCAACATTTCCTTTCCAGGCCAGGCACGGTGGCTCACGCCTGTAATCCCAATACTTTGGGAGGCCGAGGTGGGTGGATCACAAGGTCAGGAGTTCAAGATCAGCCTGACCAGCATGGTGAAACTCCGTATCTACTAAAAATAAAATTAAAAAAAAAAAAAAAAAAAAGCCAGGCATAGTGATGCATGCCTGTAATCCCAGCCACTCAGGAGGCTGAGGCAGGAGAACTGCTTGAACCCAGTAGGCAGAGGTTGCAGTGAGCCATGATTGCACCATTGCACTCCAGTCTGGGAGACAGAGCAAGACTCCGTCTCAAGAAAACAAAACAAAACAAAAAAACAAACAAAAACCCTCAAGAAACATTTCTTTGTTTTTTTTTTTGTTGTTTTGTTTTGTTTTTTTTTGAGGCGGAGTCTTGCTCTGTCGCCCGGACTGGAGTGCAGGACTGGAGTGCAGTGGCCGGATCTCAGCTCACTGCAAGCTCCGCCTCCCGGGTTTACGCCATTCTCCTGCCTCAGCCTCCCGAGTAGCTGAGACTACAGGCGCCTGCCACCTCGCCCAGCTAGTTTTTGTATTTTTAGTAGAGACGGGGTTTCACCGTGTTAGCCAGGATGGTCTCGATCTCCTGACCTAGTGATCCGCCCGTCTCGGCCTCCCAAAGTGCTGGGATTACAGGCTTGAGCCACTGTGCCCGGCCGAAACATTTCTTTTCCATAGAATATATTGTACCTTGTGGTCCTTATACTCTACCTTCCACCTTTCTCCTGCTGTCATGTAGATTTATCTTACAGTACTCCTAAAGCTGTGTCTGTCAAAGTGTAGCTCTTAGATCACCTGCATCACAATCACCTGGGGGTGGTGAAAGTGCTTATTAAAATATAGAGTACAGGGCCCACCTCAGACTGACTAAATTGAATCTCTTGGATAAGGATCCAATAATTTGCATTTTAACAAATACCTCAGACCTTTCTAAAACAGGTTCTTACGAATGCAGATTCTTAAAGAATCATCCTCCTAAAGTCTTCAAATCATTTGGGCAAAAGTAAAGAAATATACAAGGGTAATGAAAAGAACTGAACTGCCAATCATGGATATAAACCCACCTGTAAAAGTGCTGCAATAGTACCAAATGAATGCCACAGCATGGGTGCAAGGTCAGGAACAGACTCTCGCTTCTTACTTAGCTCCAGCAAAGCATTCTCCCTTGTCTCAGGACTGGACAGCTCATTGATCCACTGATAGATCTTTTCTCTATCCACTTGTGCCAGTGCAGTAGGCACGGGCTTCAGATGAAGACAAGAAAGTAAATATGAGTTTATTAGAGTCAAACCAAGTCTTACCCTGCAACAGAGTTTTAGAGGAAATATATTTTCCATGAATACCAGGGGAGCTTTTCTAAATATATACATTTGATGTCAACTATTCAATCTCTTTGACAGTTACTGATGAAAATCTAAAATGCACACATACCCTTTGATAATTCCATGTTTAGGAATTTATCCTGTAGGTATAATTGGGCTGTGCTAAAGACATACCAGGATCTTTACTGTTTCACTGTTTTAAAAGCAGAAAACTGGCCAGGCGTGGTGGCACACGCCTGTAATCCCAGTGTTTTGGGAGGCCATGGTGGGTGGATCACTTGAGGTCAGGAGTTCGAGACCAGCCTGGCCAACACGGCGAAACCCCGTCTCTACTAAAAATACAAAAATTAGCTGGGTGTGGTGATGGGCACCTGTAATCCCAGCTACTCAGGAGGCTGAGACAGGAGAATTGCTTGAAGTTGGGAGGTGGAGGTTGTAGTGACCCAAGATACGGCCACTGCACTCCAACCTGGATGACAGAGCAAGACTGTGTCGCCAAAAAAAAAAAAAAAAAAAAAAGCAAAAGCAAAAGCCAGGTGTGGTGGTGCATGCCTGTAATCCTACCTACTCAGGAGGCTGAGGCACTAGAGTTGCTTGAGGTGGAAGTTATAGTGAGCTGAGACTGCACCATTGCATTCCAGCTTGGGCCACAGAGTGAGACTCTGTCTCAATAAATACATAAATAAATGCAGAAAACTGGGCTGGGCATGGTGGCTCACGCCTGTAATCCCAGCACTTTGGGAGGCCGAGATGGGTGGATCATGAGGTCAGGAGATGGAGACCATCCTGGCTAACATGATGAAACCCCATCTCTACTAAAAATACAAAAAGTTAGCCAAGCGTGGTGGTGTGCGCTTGTAGTCTCAGCTACTCAGGAGGCTGAGGCAGGAGAATGGCGTGAACCCGGGAGGCGGAGCTTGTAGTGAGCTGAGATCACGCCACTGCATTCCAGCCTGGGTGACAGTGCGAGACTCCATCTCAAAAAAAAAAAAAAAAAAAAAAAAAAAGGCAGAAAACTAACAAGTATTTCTCAATAAGAGACTGGTTAAATATTAGTGCAGCTTTATAATGTGATACTATGTAGTCCTTTAAAAAAAGGAGCAGCTCTCTATATACTGAATATTGATACTAAGTAAAAACAAAAAAAGTGTTACAGAACAGCATATAAAATGTTTCCATTAATACATACATATATAAAAATTAAAAAATACATTCTTACATATTTACATATAACATTTCTAGAAGGACACATAAAAAACTGTTAACCGTAGTTACCTCTAAGGTTGGGGATTTATAGGGAGACTTACTTTTCATTGTTTACACTAAAACCTTTTGCATAAACTTTTTTTTTTAAAAAACCATATACATATAATAGTTTTTGAGAGAAAAAAAATTATGTCTTCCCATTACTGGTCCCTCCCCAGTGATTCTGACATCCCCCCTCAACTGAGCAGAAAACCTGTAATTTGGAAAAGCTCTCCCTCTTAATGATTCTGCAATATATTATCTAACTACATCCCTTTGAGAACCATTCATTACTTACTCATGTAGGAAATACAGACTTAACAGGCATGCTTTCATTATTATGCTAAAGAATCACAATACTCCCCCCAAATCTGAGTATTTTATTATTCTCTACAGTCATCAAATATCTTTGTGATCTTGGTTAAGTTCCTTAATTATTCTTATCTGGAAAACAAGATAGCGGACTAGAAAAATGATAATGGCTACCCCTAAGCTTTAAACTGCTAACAAATTCCTGGTGATTTCCATCTCTATGCCCAATATGTTCTCAGGCAATTGCCCCCAACCACGAAAAATAAAAGAGGAAGTGGGGAAAAGCTATCTACACTTGCAGATGAGATCACTAATGTTCAGAGGAATTAACTCACTCAATTTAACCAGGTATGAAGTTGCATATTCCTGTACTTTTTTGAACTATAATACAGTTTCTCACAGTACTTGCAAGTTCCCAATAGATCTTAGCATGACAGAATGATGACCTACCCATTGTACAGATATAAAGACAAAGAACAAAAAGAACTGCTTTTGTTGAAGAACAGAATTAAGCATAAAATAGACTTGGAGATAGATTCAAATTTACTCTATCCAACCTGAATAATGGCCTTTTAAAAATGGAAGCTTGATTATAAGCTCTTAGCTTGATGTTTATTATTTCATTAGCCTGACAGAAAGAAACCACAAGGTGTTCTGCTAAATAGACTGAAATACAATGCAGCTTAAGCTTTCTTTGAGTGCCTTACAGTAATCTGCTAAAAGCTGTTTTGTAACTCCCTTCAGGGATGGCCCTCAAGGAATCAATCATAGGCTCTTAGAGCAACAATACGATAGAAGGAATCTGGTAGCTTTTTTCCTCCTTTCCCCACAGCAAAAGCAGTGTTGTTCAGGCACTTGCCCTTTCTAGGCAGCCACAAACAGGCCCTCAACTTAAAAACTATTTTTGGAAATGTAATTCCTACCTGAAGATAGGGTATGTGTTTATTTAGAATATTACATCACCTTAGACGCTCAGCAGGAACACAAGATAAAATTTTAGCATTAGGTTTCCTGCCTAGTCTCTTGGATGACCCCACAATCCAGTAACTAAAGGGGGCCTCACAGACACTGGTCTGGCAATACAGTACCTATCCTGATTAATCAGTACCCATTCCAGTCGACCTTCCCCAAAGTCTTGTCATACAGATACCACCATCAGTAAACTCCATCACCCCTACTAGAGCCAGTCTGTGACTTGCAGTTGGCATCTTATACCCCATCTTTGCCCTCGTAACCACTGGTTTGCATACCATGACTCCTGAACACCAGGCCCCATCCCCATATATTCTCTTTCTGGAGCTGGCCTGATGCCCGCAGAGAAGATGGCACTGCTGGCAGTAGTGTGGGCACTCTGAAAGGCCAATGCCTGGTGCGTACATGGGTTCCTAAAGCCATGGACACCTGCTGCTAGCAATACTCCAATTTGTGAGATTATTTGTGGGGGCTGCAGCCTCCATGTGCTTTTGATTCTAAGAGAGCTAGAACCATGTCAGGTGGGTGGTAATGTGGCCCCCATGGACACTAGCTTGGTGTTATGGGTTCTGCTGTCATTCTAGCCAAAAGGAGGGCAGTTTGGTGCAAGGAAATATCTAGGGTAGGGATCCTCCTTTTCATCATCCCTGTTCAATTTCAGCCCCAATTTAATAGCAGTAGTAAGTTACACCAACTGAATACCCACCTGTCATGGGATGAATACAATTTTTTTTTAAATAAAAATGAGAGCTTAAAACATACAGGGCTTACTCTGCCAGGCACTGTCCTAAATACTTATAATACTTATCAGCACTCTCATTTTATAGATAAGGAAAATCTGAGGCACAGAGAAGTTATTTAAAATTTAAATGTCAAGCGAGGATTTGTACCCAGGTGGCACAGGGTGTGGCACAGTGTGTGCCACCCAGTGTGGCAACAGGGCCCACACTTTTAACTGCTTTGCTAATACTGCTTCTCATCTGCCTGAAAGACGAAATCTGATCTAAAGATGACTTTTTTTTTTTTTTTTTTCCTGAGATGGAGCCTCGCTCTCTCTTTCAGGCTGGAGTGCAGTGGTGTGATCTCAGCTTACTGCAACCTCCGCCTTCCAGGTTCAAACGATTCTTCTGCCTCAGCCTCCCCAGTAGCTGGGACTACAGGCATAAGCCACGATGTCTGGCTAATTTTTGTATGTTTAGTAGAGTTGGGATCTCATCATGTTGGCCAGGCTGATCTCAAACTCCTGACCTCAAGTGATCTGCCTGCCTTGGCCTCCCAAAGTGCTGGAATTACAGGTGTAAGCCACTGTGCTCAGCCTAAAAATGACTTTCTAATAAATTACATTACTTGACCTAGACAATATAGTTAATATGTAAAAATCTCAGACAATAAGTAAAATGTTATTAGTGGTAGTTCAACAAAATCTGAAAGAACACTCAGTACCATGAACAGAGCATTGATGCTAGGAGAAATTCTCTACTTACTGAGATTACAAAGCACTTAATAGGTGTTGTTTTCAGAGAGAAGTCAGTGCAATAGTTTGACATAGTTTCCTGTGTCACATTATGGATCAGATGGGGCATAATTTACTTAGTGAGAACCACCATACACACACACAGACATACAACAAGCAATTTTGTAACACACATATAGGAATTTCATTGTTTTGGAGAATAAAAGGGAAAACATTCTTATATTTTGAGTTATATATTAATCTATATAACCAGATGACTGGTAAAATATTTTGAACGTCATCCCTAAATAAAACACCAAAACTCAAAATGTATCTACTCTTCTTCCATATCCCAAGAGTTATTTAGGCCCATCTTTCACAAAAAAGAATCTGTAATTGACATCTTTTTAAAAGGAGGTGGGCAATAGAATAAGGGGTATGGCAGGTGAGGGAAGAGAGAGTTCTGTTGTACTCTCCTTTTTTAAAAACATGGTTTCATTTAATGATCAAAACAAGGTAGTTATTAACCTCATTTAACAACCGATGAAACCACAGGCAGACAACAGGCAGATTTACTCCTCATGCCACTCTGTAATGATCACCTCTAAAGATTCCTAGTTCAGATGCTACAACTCTTTGAACTTTTAATTCACTAATACATTTCTAGGGCTGTGGCTGACATGGAACTCAATCTAGTAGCAAGCAAATTCATCTATGACTTCCCTACTGGAGATTACCTTATTTGAAGCATTAACAATAATTGCAGGATACCAACCAAGAGAGCAGAGGTTAACATTTTTTGAGGCACAGACCCTTTAAGAATCAAATGAAGGCCAGGCGTGGTGGCTCACGCCTGTAATCCCAGCACTTTGGGATGCTGAGGCGGGCGGATCACGAGGTCAGGAGTTCGAGACCATCCTGGCTAACACGGCGAAACCTCGTCTCTACTAAAACTACAAAAAAATTAGCCAGGTGTGGTGGCGGGCACCTGTAGTCCCAGCTACTAGGGAGGCTGAGGCAGAATGGGGTAAACCTGGGAGGTGGACGGAGCTTGCAGTGAGCCGAGATCACGCCACTGCACTCCAGCCTGAGCGACAGAGTGAGACTCTGTCTCACGAAAAAAAAAAAAAAAAAAAAAAATCAAATGAAAACTGTGGATCCTTTCCTCAGAAAAATACACAACTGCAAAACCACAAAAACCTACACATAATTTTAGGGAGTTCACAGAGTTCCTGCAATACATTCGTGTACCCAGGATTAAGAATCTGTTTATCAAACTGAAGAATAGGAAAGACCTCAATTTGCAAGTAACTACATGAGTATATAACTGGAACACAAGTAACTACATGAGTATGTAACTGGCGTGGGAGCCTGAAGTGGCTTCAAAATCCAGTTTTGCTTTTTCTAGAATTGTGTGACCTAGGATAAGTCACTTAACTTTCCAAACCTCAATTTTCTCATTGTTAAAGTGAAGGAACTATATTAGATAATTTCCAGTCTCAGGCAGCTCTAAAATCTTAGAAATTACTTAGTTCTTAGTTGTGAGAGTCTAATCTAAGCGACTCTTTTTTAAAAAAATAAACTTTGATGTATAATTTGCATACAATAAAACTGAACTCATTTTAACTGTATACTTCAATAGATTTTCGAGAAATTTATACACCTAAGTAACCGTTACCAAAATGAAGATATAGATCCATTCGCCCCAAAGAGTTCTCTAATGCCCTTTTCAGTAAACCCCTTACTCAGCTTGAAGCAATCATGGTTGTTTTCTGCTACTATAGATTAGGTCTGCCTTTTCCAGAAATTATTAATAGGCAGTAACATTTATTGAGCATACCATGTGTCAGGCACTGTGGATTACATCATTTTATTCTCAAAATTCTAAGAGGAAACAGGTTAATAGAAGTTTAACATGCTCAAGGTCACACAGCCAGTATACAGCAGAATGAGACTGAAACTCTACTCTCTAGAATCGATGAGTTCTACCTGGTCTAAAGGATAGAAAGCACAAATACTCCTCCAAGTTGAAGAAATTACTCTTAAGAACCCAACAAAACTTTTTAAAATTTAATATTCCCTTAGCACAGAACTCATTAACAGCTGGATTTGGATACACAGTGAGCTCAATTACATAGCTGGACACAGAATCATCATGAGAAGTCTGATTTAGATTATGAGTTATCACCCTTAACACTTCCAAGAATAGAAAAAAGCTCTATTGTACATTACCGTAGATTATTAATTGTAACCTGCTAGAGTCAACAGTCCTGGCCAGGCAGAGACAGGTTCACACCTGTAATCCCAGGCCGAGGTTGGTGGATCACTTGCGGTCAGGGGTTCGAGACCAGCCATGGTCAAAACAGTGAAACCCTGCCCCTACTAAAAATACAAAAATTAGCCTGCTGTGGTGATGTGCACCTGTAATCCCAGCTACTTGGGAGGCTGAGGTGGGAGAATCGATTGAACCCAGAAGGTGGAGGTTGCAGTGAGCCAAGATCACGCCACTGCACTCCAGCCTGGAAAGCAAGACCCTGTCTCAAAAACATAAAATAAAATAAAAAAATAAAGTCAACAGTCCTGTTCCTTTTTTTTTTTGAGACGGAGTCTCGCTCTGTCGCCCAGGCTGGAGTGCAGTGGTCGGATCTCAGCTCACTGCAAGCTCCGCCTCCGGGTTTATGCCATTCTCCTGCCTCAGCCTCCTGAGTGGCTGGGACTACAGGCGCCCGCCACCTCGCCCGGCTAGTTTTTTGTATTCTTTTAGTAGAGACAAGGTTTCACCGTGTTAGCCAGGATGGTCTCGATCTCCTGACCTCGTGATCTGCCCGTCTCGGCCTCCCAAAGTTCTGGGATCACAGGCTTGAGCCACCGCGCCCGGCCAGTCCTGTTCTTTTAATGAGTGTGTTAAAAAACTATTATATTATCAAAATTTAGTAACTCTCCCTCCTTTTCTGTTTAATGATTTGTATATGGAAAATGTATTTCAAATGACACCTTTTTTTCCCTCAAGAAAGCTTAACACACAGATAAAACATTTATCAAAGCAAGTTAGCAATGGTTAATTCCAAGTGTCACAAACACAGTGTACTGACAGTTTAAGTTGGTCTTCTATTTCTGAAAGATCTTAACACACAATGTGAAAAGTATAAAGATGTTTGTAAGTTATTTTAAATAAAACACATTGACATTTATCTATAAATGGTAAAGAAAATGATTTCCTTCTCTGAGTAAACTAAAAAATTTATATTGATGGTTTCTTAAACAGAACATAGCCAAATTATCAAAGTAACTTTATGTTTAAGGGCCAAAATAGCTGTTTATTTTCCTGCCAATAAAGAAAGAATGGAATCAGATTGAAATAGAGATTATTTTCCCAAGTCTGGAGATCAACATGTAGATTTGGGTGTCAGCACGGTATTCCAAGAAAATGAACTTTCTAATAGTGCTGGAAGTACTAAATTAGCTTACCTTCATAATTTTATAAGAGCCAGAATGTATCTTATTTTATTTATTTATTTATTTAAGACGGAATTTCGCTCTTGTTGCCCAGGCTGGAGTACAATGGTGCGATCTCAGCTCACTGCAACCTGCACCTCCCAGGTTCAAGCAATTGTCCTGCCTCAGCCTCCCAAGTAGCTGGGATTACAGGTGCATGCCACGACACCACGCTAATTTTTGTATTTTCAGCAGAGACAGGTTTCACCATGATGGCCAGGCTGCTCTCGAACTCCTGACCTCATGATCCACCTGCCTTGGCCTCCCAAAGTGCTGGGATGACAGGCATGAGCCACCGTGCCCAGCCCAGAATGTATTTTTTCAAAATAACTTTTCAAAAATGAAAGTGAGTAAGCAAAGATAAGTTAGGCAATTTGCCTAAAGCTTCATCAGGAGACTCGGGAGGAGAAAGTGAATTAGATCCTTTAGAGTGCAGTGTTTTTTCTACTTGCCAAAGAGGAAGGCATCTGGGAGTCCATGACAGCTTCAATAAAAAGATGTAAAATAACTAATGATGCTGCTGGTTAGGTGGAAAGTGAGAGAAAGACAAGTGTTTGGGGATGCTAGAATTGTCGGTGGAAATCAGAGGGAAATTAAAAACAAAACAAAAACACATCGCCTTAAAGGCTTACCTCTGGTTGTTTTACAAGCATAATATCCATTACAGAATACCTATGGCATGCAAAGATTTGTAGTTTTTTTTTTTTCCCTTTGAGATGGAGTCTCACTATGTTGCCTAGGCTGAAGTGCAGTAGCACGATCATGGCTCACTGCAGCCTGGAAAATTTTCAAACATATTTTGTAGAGATAGGTTCCTACTGTGTTGCCAAGGCTGGTCTTGAACTCCTGGCCTCAAGTGATCCTCCTGCTTTGGCCTCCCAAAGTGCTGGGATTATAGGTGTGAGCCTTTAATTTGGGAATTCCCAAAGCTGAAGTCTGAGAACAAGTCACATATCAGTGAGTGAACCTAGCTAACCACTGAGCATTTTGTTATTCGTTCTTTTTTTTTTCTTTCAAAGATGGAGTCTTGCTCGTCTCCCAGGCTGGAGTGCAATGGCGTGATTTTGGCTCACTGCAACCTCTGTATCCTGGGTTCAAGCGATTCTCCTGCCTCAGCCTCCTGAGTAGCTGGGATTACAGGCACCCGCCACCATGCCCAACTAATTTTTGTATTTTTAGTAGAGACGAAATTTCACCATGTTGGCCAGGCTGGTCTCGAACTCCTGACCTCAGGTGATCCACTTGCCTGGCCGCATTCTGTTATTCTTATTTAATCTTTAGAATAATCCTGTGTGGTATTTCTGTCCTTATTTATCAGAGGAGAGAAAAAAAGAAATTATGCTCAATGGTGGCAGTAACGAATATATGAAGATAGATATTAGGATGTATTCCATCAAGAATGACAATAGCAAGGCTGGGCGCAGTGGCTCATGCCTGTAATCCCAGCACTTTGGGAGGCTGAGGCGGGCAGATCACCTGAGGTCAGGAGTTCGAGACCAGGCTGACCAACATGAAGAAACCCCGTCTCTAGTAAAAATACCAAAACTAAATAAATAAATAAATAAAAGAAAAATTAGCCAGGTGTGGTGGCTAATGCCTGTATAATCCCAGCTAGTTGGGAGGTTGAGGCAGGAGAATCGCTTGAACCCGGGAGGCGGAGGTTGCTGTGAGTTCAGATCTTGCTATTGCACTCCAGCCTGGGCAACAAGAGTGAAACTCCATCTCAAAAAAAAAAAAAGAATCACAACAGCCTACTACACTAAACATTTCTAGCATACTACTACTCAAGAGTCAAAATTTAAGATACTTCCCATACTATCTCAAGTTTTCCTTCTACTGAATAATATCCTGCATTTACATGTGACTACATTCTCTCTCTCTCTCTTTAATAGACAAGGTCTTGCTATGTTGCTCAGGCTGGAGTCCAGTGGCCATTCACAGGTACCTTCATAGCACACAGTAGCCTGAGACTCCTGGGCTGAAGTGATCCTCCCTCCTTAGCCTCCCAAGTAGCTGGGACTATGGGCACACACCACCTGACTTACATTCTCATTTGGCAGTACTTTGTATCTCCCTAGCTGAAATGATGATTTACCTACTATTTAAAAAAAGAGATAAAGGCACAGATACACACTTCCATTGTTAGGCAGAAAGTAAGCATCTTCTGAAGTGGCTTTGATTATTCTGGGGACTGTTGCATGCATTAATTATGCTTCTCAAATTCCAGTGAGTGATATGTATCATTACTTTCCCTTTACCCAGATCAGAATAGTGCAGTTTGGTTCAATGGAAGGCATGAAGAATTGAGAATGAGGTGGCTCAACTTTTTATGTTTTAGTTTCCTCACTAGCTAAATATATGCTAGTGAATGAGTGGTATCAAGGAATTTGTCAGAGTTGATAGGAGGTCCAAATATTGTAAGTGAAAGTGCATCTAAAAGTTCAAATTTTAAAATTAATGTAAGGCATTGAAAATTTGAAGAAACATGTATGGAGCACTTATTATAAGTAATGTACCACAGCTTTAATGGTTGTTTAAAAAATGCCTTAGGGAGCGACAGAAAATAAAAGGAATAGCTACAGAGTTTGGGAAAGCACAGGGAAAAGAGTGGCTCAGTATCAAAGGTAAAATTCTGGAGAAGACACAATCAGATTCTGAGAGATGGACAAGTCAACCTTAGAAATAATTTCCCTTATTGGGGCCGGGCGCGGTGGCTCAAGCTTGTAATCCCAGCACTTTGGGAGGCCTAGATGGGTGGATCACGAGGTCAGGAGATTGAGACCATCCTGGCTAACACGGCGAAACCCCATCTCTACTAAAAAGTACAAAAAAAACTAGTCGGGCGAGGTGGTGGACGCCTGTAGTCTCAGCTACTCGGGAGGCTGAGGCAGGAGAATGGTGTAAACCCGGGAGGCGGAGCTTGCAGTGAGCCGAGATCCGGCCACTGCACTCCAGCCTGGGCGACAGAGCGAGACTCCGTCTCAAAAAAAAGTCTTTCCCTTAATAGCAGCACACTCATCTTTCAACTTGCGTTTCCCCACATTACATGGGAGAAGGAACAAAAAAGCTAGGGGAATTGCAATCACCTAATTGAGATATAAAAGATACTCTCTACATTTAATAGTTATAAACACTTAGAAATATTATGATAGGAGGCAGAGATACCAACAGCACTGGAAATGTTGATGGAGATCAAATTTCAAAAAGCAGTTTTCTATAGCTTAGTCACACTTGCCTCAATTTTTCACTTTTTGTACTTAAAGGCATGGCAACTTTTGGTGCTTTATTTAGTAATTACGTCTTTTTGCCTGATAATACAATTTCAGTACATCACTTTCCTTAAATCATTTCCCTTTGGTTAAACAGAAAAAGCAGAATTGGTCTTCGGGCAGGTGTGCTCAAATCAAATGATCTCCTTTCACCATCATGGCTATGTTCTTTCAGTGGTCACTTTCCCTTCAATATTCTTTCATGCAGCAAAGTATCTCAGTCTTTATCTTGTACTAGGAACTGCCCTGGCACGGGGGAAACCATGTCAACAGGGCCCACATGATCCCTGTCCCTGCCTTCAAGGAGACAGACAACAAATAAGCGAATACAATAATTACACAGGGATCAGGGCTGTAAAGGGTACTCTACTAAAGTTAGAAGCTGCGGAACTAATTTGAAGAGGATAGTCAGGGAAGGCCACTCTGAGACAGATTTAGGCAGAGACCTGAAGAAAGACGGATTTGGATAAACAGTTTAAGGAGAGGAAGGAGAGTTCAAGGAAGAGGTACCAATTACACTCATGCTGTGTGTGTAAAGGAGGAGGGATAAAAAGAACATTCACTCTAGTCATAGAGACCACAAAGTGCATGCTGGAGAAGAAAAGCGCGTTGCATTGGGTTAGGTGGCCAGTGTAGCTGAAGCTTGAGGAGACATAAAACGAGATAATAAACGTGGGTTAAGGACCACATCATACAGGGCCTTTGTAGGCTATGGCAAGGAGTCTAGATTTTATTTAAATGCCAAGAGAAGTAGGATTACTTCAGACAGCTAAATTACACTTTCTTTTCTGATAAAATATCACGCGGGTAAAACGAGATGTGTCGAAGAAAGTTTTAAACGCAGAGAACCTAAGTCAGATGCAAAAATTACGCACTTCTTCGGGCCTCAGGTTTTCCACAAGTAAAGCAAGTGGTTTGAACTAGAAGCCATTTCCTTCCCGCTGCGACGCGGTGAGTTCTGAGTGGGAGCCGCGTCAGATTGACCATGGAATTCCCCTCATCGACGCCGGCGCCCAGAACACAACTGGCGCCCTGAAACTGTTGGTCAGCGCAATAAATTAATGAATGGCCTGCTACGGGCGCGGGACCAGGCCCTGGCGCCCACAAAGAACGCGATGGGTCGCGCTGGAGGCCGCGAGAGGCGTCCGGCGAGGAAATACCGGCCGGCTCCACCACAACCAAAGCGTGCCGAGGAGGGGAATCGGGACCTCGTAGGTTGAGTACAGAAAAAATCAGACTAGGGACCCGACACCGGGAACTAGGAGAGAAGGCCGAAACGTGGGTCTGAGGAAGGATCCTGGTTCCAGGCCTGGGGACCTAGCCACTCACCGCAGCCGTCGCCAGGCTGTGCATGTTGTGAGCGGCCGCCGCTCTCCTTTCACAGCCGGACGCGTCCGACCTGCGTCCCCGCTTCAGCACCCCTGCCGCGGAAAATAATGAGCCGCCGTAGCCGCCATCCGCCTCCGGCTCGCTCCGCCCCCTTCGCGGCCCTCTGACCTCTCACCCCTGACCCCACCCACACATCCTCTTCCCGCCTCCAGGCCCTCGGCCTAGTTAACAGTCCCAGAGTATGGCCTTTGCCCCTTAAGATTTAGGACCGGAAGGACGTCCGCGACCACTAGTCCCCGCAACTCCTGGCTTTCTGCAGGTTTTTCCAGAGAGCGGCATGAACTCTGACCCTCCTCCAAAGGCCAGTGAACGGCGGGAAAAGATGGACAGTCCCGGGAAGACAACTATTGCGCATGCCCGACTGGGCTGCGTAGGAGGGAAATGGTTGGGGGGGTTCGAAATCGGGTGAAGGGAAAGTGCGCGTGCGTACTACAGTCACGGCTGGGGCGGGGCTGCCCGGGCTAGGCCGCTCTAGGTGCTGGGGGGGGCGGGGCGGGGGCGTGTGAGGGGCGGAGTTTTTGGCTGGCGCGCACGCGCCTGTCTGGTCGCGTAGAGTGTGCGTGCGTGCGTGCGTGTTTGCGTGTGGTCACAGTTCCCGCCATCAGCCGCTCTCCCTGACTAGGGGTAGCTAGCGGCCTCCCTCCTTTGGGTTCGGTATCCCTACTTCCATTACCCCCGGCTCCTCCCTCTCCGCGCGGGCTCCGTGCTTTCCGCGGGTCTGTCTGGGGGCTCCGGACCCTCGGCGCAGGTAAGGCGGGCCGGGGTAGCTTCTCAATTGAGCCGTTTTCCCTAGCACCCCCTCCCTCTGCGATCCGCCCACTCGGCGTTCACTCTTCTGGAGTTCGCCCTGCTGCTACTCAGCCCGCCCACAACCCCTCGACGCACCCCCAGCCTCACAGGTACTACCTTTGGTTGCATTGCCCCGGCTTTCCCCTCTCCTTTGACTTGGTCTCCACTGCCACTCTCTCCCTCCGAAACTCAAACCTGGCCCCTTTTCTCTGGGGCGGTTGTCCACCACTTACCTTCTAACAGGGCCTGCTGTCTCTTCAGGTGACTTTCGTTATGGCACATCCATCAAGCCTTGGACATGATACTCATTCACTCTCTTGACCATTTTCACCTTCCTCTTGACCAGTCCTCACTGTAAAACATGAATTGTGTTTTTGTTGTGCATTTCCTTGCGCCCATTTCTAGCCGCCAGATCAGGTAGTTAGATGTAACTATTTTAAGTCATGATCCATGAAAGGAAATGATGATTAATGACAAAGCCCTGTGTCCTGGAGAGTTGTCCTAAAGTGGTTTTGGGGTAGTCCTCTCAAAATTTCAGCTCTGTATAAATTCCTTTATTGAGGTGGCAATTCCTGACAAGTGTCTAACTGGAAGAGATATCTGAGAGGTAATGTCAAGCAGGCAGTTGGATATAGTGGGTTGGAGATCTTAGGAGAGTTCTGGCCTGGACACGTAAATGTGTGCGTGTGTTTATGTGTATCTCATCTGCCATATTGATAGTAATTAAAGCCATGGATGTGGATGAAATTGCCTAAAAAGAGTATAGTGCTATAAAATAAAGGCGCCTAGGATGGAGCATTGAGAGATTCCTGATGTTTAATAACCCATAGAGGAGGATGCGTCTTGCAAACCGTGAGAGAAGTCATCAGTAGTGTTGCATTCTGCTGAAAGGTAAAATGGAAGGAGGACTGAAAAACCCAGTGATATAAAAGTAATCACTTGTCTTAAAGATGTTTGATGAAGTAAAATGAATATTTGGGTTCAGTCCTGGGTCCTCTTCTTTTACTCTTGTATTCCTCCCTAAGCTTTAAATTTGATCTATATATTGATGACTTAAAAATTGTTATTTCCAACCTATTCCCTTTGTTTCCAGCTCCACATCTAGATAGCCAGCTGTCTGCTTGACATCTCAACTTGATTTTTTTCTTAGGAGTTTCAGATGCAACACAGCCAAATCCAAAACCTTGATCTTTCTTTCCGTATCCAAATTCTTTCTTCTCCAGTGTCCCATTTTATTAAGGGGCATATGACACAGGCTACACACTTGGGAGGCACTCTTGACTTCTACTCTCCAAGTTCTATCTATTCTACTTCCAATATTATATCTTGCATCTTTTTCTGTACATTTTCACTATCACTTTTCTAGTTTAAGCCACAGTCCTTTTTCACCTGGACCTGATTGCCTTGGCTTCTGGTATTATCATCTGTAAAATGGAAATAGTAATTTTCAGCCTATTGGATTGTTATGAGGATTAAATGAGATAACCATGATAAGCACTTGGCACAGAGTAAATGGCCAGTAAGCATTAATTGTTATTGTAATTGTTATAAGCTGATCAACTTCAATACTCTTCTATCTGGTTACCTTATTTTCTTCTGTTCTTGATCTTAGTCACTTTCCCAAAACCCAAACAAACCATATATGACTTCTCCATTCAGTAGTAACGTATTTGTTTGCTTAAAACCTTTTGGTGGATTTCCCCCTACTAAGTGCTTGTTACATTTAGGATAAAATTCGGAATCCTTACTGTGGTTCACAAGACTGCATAACCTGGTTCTTGCCTGCTTCACTAACTTTATCTTCCTCCTCTCCTTCACTAAACTCTAGCCACATTGATTTTAATTTCCCTAGTCACATCAAGTTATTTTACAATTCAAGGCCTTTAGGGATGCTGTTTGCCTGAATTGTTCCAGCACCGCCATCTACCAGTCATCTCCTTCTGCAGTTTTCAACTTAAGTGATACCTTCTCAGAGAAGCCTTGTTGATGTTATCTGTCCTCTACCCCAAGTCTTAATCTTAAGTCTCATCATTCCATGTATCTTGCTTTATGTCATTTCTCAGAACTTGTAATTATTGTTATTTTTTGAGATGGAATTTCTGCTCTGTTGCCTAGGCTAGAGTACAATGGCATGATCTCAGCTCACTGCAACCTCTGCCCCCTAAATTCAAGTGATTCTCCTGCCTCAGCCTCCCAAGTACCTGGGATTACAGGCACCTGCCACCACACCCAGCTAATTTTTGTATTTCTAGTAGAGACGAGGTTTCACCATGTTGGCCAGGCTGGTCTTGAACTCTTGACCTCAGGTGATCCACCTGCCTCAGCCTCCCAAAGTACTGGGATTACAGGTGTGAGCCACTGCACCCAGGCCAGAACTTGTAATTATATATTTACGTGTGTGATTATTTGAAGTCTGTCTCCTATTAGAATATAAGCTAGTGACCATTTCATTTTTATTTCTCAATAATTTGTTAAATAAGCTGGAAGTTGCTGTAAGAACCATTGTGTCTTTTGGAAGCACAAGCTTGCTGATATTCTTGTCATCTCAACAAGAAAACAAGAAAGGGTTTTCCAGCTTTGGATACTTTTACCCATTTTTATATCATAAAACCATTCAGATTTTAAACTTTTTGAATTGGAGACAAACTTTAGGTCAATTTTCCACTTTCAGTAACAAAACTAATTTTATCTCCTTTGTCCATTTGCTTTATGGATCTTTTTTTTTTTTTTTTTTTTTGAGACGGAGTCTCGCTCTGCCGCCCAGGCTGGAGTGCAGTGGCCGGATCTCAGCTCACTGCAAGCTCCGCCTCCTGGGTTTACGCCATTCTCCTGCCTCAGCCTCCCTAGCTGGGACTACAAGCGCCCGCCACGTCGCCCGGCTAGTTTTTTGTATTTTTTAGTAGAGACGGGGTTTCACCGTGTTAGCCAGGATGGTCTCGATCTCCTGACCTCGTGATCCGCCCGTCTCGGCCTCCCAAAGTGCTGGGATTACAGGCTTGAGCCACCGCGCCTGGCCGCTTTATGGATCTTTTTTAAGGAAAGAAAGCCTTCAAAAATCAGAGTAGTGGTTTGTATATTTTAACAACAGGTTAATCTTTAAGACCAGTAAAGATGAGATTTCCATAAATAAAGCAAAATTCCATATTTAAGTCAGTTGTTGGTGAATGACAAAGAAAATATTAAAATATGGCCAGCTGCATTGGCTCATGTCAGTAATCCCAGCACTGTGGGAGGCCAAGGTGGGCAGATCGCTTGATCCCCGGAGTTTGATAACAACTTGGGCAATGTGGCAAAACCCCATGTCTGTAAAAAATACAAAAATTAGCTGGGTTTGGTGGCATGTGCCTGTGGTCCCAGCTACTTGGGAGGCTAAGGTGGGAGCATTGCTTCAGCCTAGGAGAGGGAGGTTGCAGTGAACCAAGATGGCACCACTGTATTCCAGCCTGGGTGACAGAATGAGGTTCTGTGTCGAATTAAAAAAAAAAGAAAAATAATATTAAAATATAATAATTTTTGTATGTGTATAACAGGCCTTGTGTTGAAAAATAGGGAATTTAAAATAGAGATGTATGAATACCAAACACAAGTATTTGGATTTATTTTCTAGGTAGTGATGAGCTGTTTAGTTTGGGAAGGTCCTAGCATCAATGGCAACGATTTAGCACTTACCAAGTGTTTGTTATTTTGTTGGAGTATACAATTAGAGTACACAAGTTCTGTGTGTTACCTCCCTGTCCTGTGCCCCACTTCTATCCCCTACTCCCACCTTAGGGAGAAAGGTAAGAAGATACCTAGTGCATAGTTTAGTTGAAAAGTGGTAAAAGGATGTTACAATGTAAAGGATTTGCTGGAGGTGAAACCCGAAGAGCTGAAACTGGAAAGGGAAGGGGTTGCCATAATTCACTGATGAGGATGAACTGTGGTTGTAGTTAAAAATGTAGGTCTGGCATTAGACATAGCTTTGTTTCTCACTGACTTATTTATAAATTATGTAATGTCTCTAAACCTCAGTTTCCTCATCTGTGAAGTAGAGATAATATCCCTATCGTTTAGGATTATTATAAAAATTAAATGAGATAATGCATGTATTGCTTTTAGCACTGCTGGGTAAATGTTGCATAATAAATATTGGATTGCATAATAAATACTAGGTGGGATGATGGCATAGTGATGAGTTTCTGAATTAGAGTAGTAGCTATTGAAAATCTGGGATTTGAGTAGATGAGAGTGAGGATAAAGCTGATGCTAAGATTGCTTGCCTGAATGATGGTAGAAAGACAAAAGTAGGAAAGTCTGGGAGCTTTTTTTTTCTTTTGAGACGGAGTCTTGCTCCTTCACCCAGGCTGGAGTGTAGTGGCGTGATCTTGGCTCACTGCAACCTTCGCCTCCCAGGTTCAAATGACTCTCCTGCCTCAGCCTTCCAAGTAGCTGGGACTACAGGTGCGTGTCACCACACCCGCTAAATTTTGTATTTTTAGTGAGAACACATTGTGGTCTCAGTGTGTTCAAGATCACATTGGCCAGGCTGGTCTCGAACTCTTGACCTCAGGGGATCTGCCTGTCTCTGCCTCCCAAAGTGCTGGGATTACAGGTGTGAGCCACAGAGCCTGGCCTCTAGGAGCTTCTTAATGAAGTCATGGACTGTATCATCTTCAGATCTATAAGCCTACCAGAGTGTCTTGAAAGTGCAGTAGCTTAATAAATGATTGTTTACTAAATGAACAAAGGAGTTTAAAGTTGATGTTGTAGCATTCAGATAGGCAGTGAGAGATGTGCTGGTAGAACTTGAGAGAAAGTTCAGGCCTAGTGAGACCTAATTTGAGAAACAATGTTAGCTTTGAAAGAAAAGTGAAAGCACTAAGTTTACCCACCTTTTGAAATAGTATCAACATGTTATAGAAGTTTTAAGACTTAAGACATTATTATGTAACAATGTTTATAAAGTGAACAAAGGACATATTCTTTGTCACTGACTTCTTAGTTTCAAAATGTAGCCAGAATGAATAAACCAAGATACAAGTTGAACAAGGTGCAGGCTCATCCTGTAATCCCTCATTATGCACAGCAGATAAGTTCCTGAAGTTCCGTTGATCTTTTATGTGTGTCTCTTGTGTCATACATCATATTTTAAATATTTTTGTTAAGGTAATCTGTAGTTTTTTTTTTTTTTTTTTTTTTTTTTTTGAGACGGAGTCTTGCTCTGTCACCCGGGCTGGAGTGCAGTGGCCGGATCTCAGCTCACTGCAAGCTCCGCCTCCCGGGTTCATGCCATTCTCCTGCCTCAGCCTCCCAAGTAGCTGGGACTACAGGCGCCCGCCACCTTGCCCGGCTAGTTTTTTGTATTTTTTAGTAGAGACGGGGTTTCACAGTCTTAGCCAGGATGGTCTTGATCTCATGACCTCGTGATCCGCCTGTCTCAGGCTCCCCAAGTGCTGGGATTACAGGCTTGAGCCACCGCGCCTGGCCGGTAATCTGTAGTTTTTAAATAACCAAGAAGTTAGTCTTTGTTCTATAAATGATCACTTTACTTTTTTTTTTGAGATAAAGTTTTGCTCTTGTTGCCCACGCTGGAGTGCAATGGCGTGATCTCAGTTCACTGCAACCTCCACCTCCTGGTTTCAAGCGATTATCCTGCCTCAGCCTCCCGAGTAGCTGGGATTACAGACGTGCCACCACACCCAGCTAATTTTGTACTTTTGGTAGAGATGGGGTTTCTCCATGTTGGTCAGGCTGGTCTCGAACTCCCAACCTCGGGTGATCTGCCCGCCTCCACCTCTCAAAGTGCTGGGATTACAGGCGTGAGCCACCATGCCCGGCTCACTTTCCTTTAAGTATTAATTTTGTATATTGGATTCTTTTTAAAAAGCACATTTTTATTTTCTTTAGCTGAGTTGATGGCTTCCGGAGAACTGGCATAGCTGCAGAATATGAGTAGCATCCCAAGAAGAGTGCTTTGCCTTTGGCACAAGGATCAGAATAAGGGTGAATTGCTATTACATAGAGTTTTTCGGTAAAAGTCACTGAAAAGTAAGTAACGTTTTTGTTTTGGATATATGTTTCAAAGAGCATGCAATCTGGCAGGAATTGACAGTTTTGTGTTTGTTTTGTAGTAATAGTTTTGTGCTTTGGCCGTGCTTTCTTTACTACAGAATGTTCTCTGGATTAAGGATGTTTTTCAAAGCAGTACCTAAAATGTGAGCACTTAAATAAATGTACAGGGCATAGAAACATTTTTGCCAGTATTATTGCTTGAGCTTTCATGGAATGCTCAAAGTTGAACAGTAATTTTAATAATTGTGAAGATATTTAGAGAAAGAATCTCTGGACATATTTAAAGAATAATTCATTTTTTTTTTTTTTTTTTTTGAGACGGAGTCTCACTCTGTCGCCCAGGCTGGAGTGCAGTGGCCGGATCTCAGCTCACTGCAAGCTCCGCCTCCCGGGTTCATGCCATTCTCCTGCCTCAGCCTCCCAAGTAGCTGGGACTACAGGCGCCCGCCACCATGCCCGGCTAGTTTTTTGTATTTTTTTTAGTAGAGACGGGGTTTCACCGTGTTAGCCAGGATGGTCTCGATCTCCTGACCTCATGATCCGCCCGTCTCAGCCTCCCAAAGTGCTGGGATTACAGGCTTGAGCCACTGCACCCGGCCTAGAATAATTCATTTTAATTATCTTTTGTCTTCTTAATTTTTTGCTTTAATAAGACAATTACCATTACCGAGTTTAAGGAAACCTTGTCTTTGTCTTAGGTTCATAGAAAGTTTAACTGTTACTGGATCATGCTTCATGCTGATAAAGAAGCTTAGTTTTTTACTGTTAACCAAGTAGAGCAAGCCCTGATAATATAATGAATGAACAAATGTAGCTTATTAATTCATTTAGTGCAAAAGCAGGTAATGGACTAAATTGAGGCATTATTAAAAAGCTTATTATATTGGTTCTGCCAATTTTATTTCCTACATCTTTCATATAAAGCTTTTTAAAGAGGGTAATGTCTAAATTGAGTCTTGATTTTAGAGCCAGGAGAAGAAATTAAGGAGGGTTGGGGATGGGGAGAACACGTAAAAATCCTCTAGACATAACCTCTGTGTGTGCAAAGGTATAGTGGCACGAGAACATATAGATTTTTGAGGAAATGATAAGTAATTCAGAAGACTGAATTTGGGGGTTTTATTGGGAATGGACAGGTAAGCAGGGCCTGGCCTCTATGTCATGTTAGTGAGTTTAGATTTTATTGTGAGAACAAGTGGAGAGCTATTGAATGATATTAAGCAAGAGAGGGATATGATTTGATCTGCAGTTCATTATAAGGCTGTCTGAAAGGTGTAGGGAGGTAGAATTTTTTTTTTTTTCCTGACACAGAGTCTTACTCTGTCACCCAGGCTGGAGTGCAGTGGTATGATCTCGACTCACTGCAGCCTCTGCCTCCCAGATTCCAGTGATTCTCTTGCCTCAGTCTCCCAAGTAGCTGGAATTACAGGCATGCACCACTATGCCTGGCTAATTTTTGTGTTTTTGGTAGAGACGGGGTTTCACCATGTTGGCCAAGCTGGTCTTGAACTCCTGACCTCAGGTGATCCACCCACCTCGGCCTCGCAAAGTGCTGGGATTACAAGCGTGAGCCACAGCTTCCAATCTGTGGAGGTAGAATTGATGGGACTCTACTGACTTTCCATCTCTAATCCAATACCTGTAATTACCAAGAAAGAAGCTAAAGACAAGTGTCCTGTTTCTGGCATGGGAAACTGGAGTAGGAGAGTGATGTATTCTTTGCAGCACTGAGTGGTGGAGTGGAAAAAAGTCTCAAGGATGTATCCAACAATGAAGTCACAAATTATAATTGCTAAAAAAGTATTACAGATATACATTGCTGGCCCAAGTTTCTGTAGCTCTGTAGCATTACTAGTTTGAGCAAAATGTCATGTTAACAGACAGTTCTATAAATATTTATGGACTTTATTACTTTGATGAATTCATATTACCTAGCACATTATACTAATATCTAAATCTGGCCATAGTAGGCACTTAAAAATTTTTAATGAGATGAGTGAATAATAATAGAGTACTTATGATACTTACCACCTTTAAACTCTCAAAAGTGTTTTCATATCTCTTCTTTTATCTTCAGTTATTTGCCATACAGTAACCAGAGACCTCCAACTAGGGGCCCCCAAACTGTGTACTGCCTGTAGGTGAGTTTTGTTTGATTTGTAGCTGTTAAAAATAAATTTGAATTCATTGCTAACAATTAAAAATGGACAGTTTTACATAAACGTTTGGATGGCTTTATTTTCTTGAAAAGTTAGATGGTCTGGCAATGCTAGGTTCACTATTTCTCCATGGTAATAGTTGGCTAGATTGGGTAGCAGTTGTTCAAATTTTGCCTGCTTAAGTCATTTCTGTCACCTGCTAGCCCCTATAGGTAGCTGAGTTAGTGACTCCTGTTAACATTGTATTTATTGAGGTCTTTGGAGAAAGAGGTATTATAGACATGGAATAAATTCAGAAAACAGACATTAATTCCATTAATATTAATAACTGCTCTCTGCTGAGTGCCTAGTATGTGTTATTTCATTCTACAACACTACAACATTTGCTATTCCTATTTTGTGGTTGAGACAACTTATGGTTAAAGAAGGTAAGTTACAAATTAGTAAGTGATAGGGCTGGCTGGCTGCAGATTTCTAGACCTAGCATCATTTTCCTTTGTATACTGGCCTTTCTAGCTTTTCTAGTTGAGCTGTTTAGGCAAAGGTAATGTTTAATTGTGTTTAAAATATTAAATTATAAGCAAGAATCCACTTTAGAAGTAGTGTTTTTAAAGGTTTGAAATAGTATAAAATTTGATTTAGCAATTTTAGATGATTGCATATTTATATAACACACTATTTGATAACATTCTCTGCTATAACTGTAATTTTATTTACTTGCTGACTTTTGCAAAAGCTAATTTGAAGAGTTTTACACATCTCGTTATTGCTGTAAGTTTAAGTTTTTTGTGTTTTTTTGTTTGTTTTGAGACAGGGTCTCACTCTGTCACCTAGGCTGGAGTTGAGTGGTGCGATTATGGCTCACTGCAGCCTTGACTTCCCTGGCTCAGGTGATCCTCCCATCTCAGCCTCTATAGTAGTCGGGACTGTAGGAGCACATGACCATGCCAGGATAATTTTTTGGTATTTTTTGTAGAGATGAGGTTTTTGCCGTGTTGCTCAAGCAATCTGCCCACCTCATCCTTCCAGAATCCTAGGATTACAGGCATGAACCACTGCGCCCGGCCATTTTTTCTTTTTGGTTTTCAAATATTGCCTGACAAGCCCAGCCATTTTTAAGTATTAAAAGGAAACCTGAATATTTGTCAAAGATAAAATTGGTAAAGATTCTTTTTAGGAATGGTAGTGTTAAATATAAATGGTAGGTGGTTCTTTGGAAGAGAGGTTTTTTGTTTGTTTTCTCTAGAGATTAAATGATTTTCTCAAATATTGTAATTCTGGAGATCAAACTAACTTGGTTTTTTTTTTTTTTTTGAGACGGAGTATTGCTGTGTCGCCCAGGCTGGAGTGCAGTGGCCGGATCTCAGCTCACTGCAAGCTCTGCCTCCCGGGTTTATGCCATTCTCCTGCCTCAGCCTCCCGAGTAGCTGGGACTACAGGCGCCCGCCACCTTGCCCGGCTAAGTTTTTTGTATCTTTTAGTAGAGATGGGGTTTCACCATGTTAGCCAGGATGGTCTCGATCTCCTGACCTCGTGATCGCCCATCTCGGCCTCCCAAAGTGCTGGGATTACAGGCTTGAGCCACCGTGCCCGGCCTATAACTTGGTTATTTAAAAAATTTTTTTACTCATTTAATGTCTTCTGTACATAAGGATATGCTTAGATTGCTCACTGTTAGAAGGAAGCGTTTGGTGATATACTTTTATGTTTTGGGAGGAACTCCATTCTAAGAAATGGGAGTCAGAGGCTTGAATTTTGTTTTGTTTTGTTTTATTTTGAGACAGTGTCTTCACTCTGTTTCCCAGGCTGGAGTGCAGTGGGTAATCATGGCTCACTGCAGCCTTGACCTCCTACGATCAAGTGATCCTCCCACCTCAGCCCCTCTAGAAGCTGAGACTATAGGCGTGTATCACCATGCCTGGCTAATTTTTTTTAGTTTTTTTTTTTTGTAGAGATAGAGCCTCCCTATGTTGCCCAGGCTGGTCTCAAATTCCCAGGCTTCAGCAGTCCTCCCACCTCAACCTCTCAAAGTTTTGGGATTACAGGCTGAGCCACCATGCCTGACCTGAACACACTTTTTTTTTTTTTTTAAACTTATATTTGGAAATCCAGACCCATTAGCTTTCATGAAGGAAGAGAAAAACCAACACTTTAATGGTGAAGGCAATTGCTTTGAGAATGGGATCTTATTCCTGTTGACATGTCTTTAGTGGTAGCAGTATGGTTGTGAATGATACAAAATGTAGAATTGAGACACTAATAAGCACAGTACTGGACTCATGGCAAAGAAGGGAAAATGAAGGCACAGAAGAAATGCATGGTGGTTAGAAATTATTTTAATTACTAATAAGTTATAACTTATTTTTCTTCCTTGGAACCTGCTAGGTGAAGGTGCATTTTTGCTTTTTAATTTGGCTGGAAGCAATTTATTTTTAAAGAAAATATGTCTTCTCTGAAGATACATGGTCCTATCAGAATTCGAAGTATGCAGACTGGGATTACAAAGTGGAAAGAAGGATCCTTTGAAATCGTGGAAAAAGAGAATAAAGTCAGCCTAGTAGTTCACTACAATACTGGAGGAATTCCAAGGATATTTCAGGTATTACCAAATATTGATTTGGAATCGCTCTTGAAGCAGATCATTTAGTAAATAGCTATTGTGTGCTATAGTAAACATCACAGTAGCCCTCCTCCTAGATTCATATTTCTTGCTTCTCTATTTCTAGGAGATTAATATTTTTATATACATGTTTTATAAATTATTCAGCAGTATTGTTGTTGGTATATAATGAAAGCAGTAAGTAGTCACCATTATTGAAAATAAAACTTGTGGGAGGAAGCTGACAAGAGTTTGGATACTGTATATCTAAGCTTTTTTTTTTTTTTTTTGAGACGGAGTCTCGCTCTGTCGCCCGGGCTGGAGTGCAGTGGCCGGATCTCAGCTCACTGCAAGCTCCGCCTCCTGGGTTTACCGCCATTCTCCTGCCTCAACCTCCCGAGTAGCTGGGACTACAGGTGCCCGCCACCTTGCCCGACTAGTTTTTTTTTTGTATTTTTTAGTAGAGACGGGGTTTCACAGTGTTAGCCAGGATGGTCTCAATCTCCTGACCTCGTGATCTGCCTGTCTCGGCCTCCCCAAGTGCTGGGATTACAGGCTTGAGCCACCGCGCCCGGCCTATCTAAGCTATTTTTAAAACCACTTTAAGATAATTTTAGTTCATCCTTTTTTTCCCCTAAACATATAGGATGATGGATTCATCACTATTTAGTGTTAGTTTTTAACAATTTATTAGTGTTTTCTAAAAGCCAGTGTCTACTTCCTAAGTAATCCTGCCAAATGTCATGGTATGAATCATTCAAGGATGATTATTCAAGGTTATCTTTACAGCTATTTTCTTCTAACTGTAAAGTTTTGAAGAATCTTCATTTTATCACTGCAAAAATTAATTTTCTTTTCACCATTTTTTTTTTTTTTGAGACAGAGTCTTCCTCTGTCACCTAGGCTGGAATGCAGTGGCATGATCTCGGCTCACTGCAACCTCCACCTCCCGGGTTCGAGCGATTCTTCTGCCTCAGCCTCCTGAGTAGCTGGGATTACAGGTGTGCACCACCACTCCCAGCTAATTTTTTTTTGTATTTTTAGTAGAGACAGGGTTTCACCATATTGGTCAGGCTGGTCTTGAACTCCTGTCCTCGTGATCTACCAACGTGCTGGGATTACAGGTGTGAGCCACTGTGCCCAGCCTGTTTTCACTTCTTTATTGCTTCTCTTATACAACCAAGTTACTCATGTTGATATGAGTTGAATTTAAGAACATAATGTTTTACGTTTTTCTGCACTTTAAGATCATATATATTTTACATACGTGTATATATATATATATATAGATATATATATATTTTTTTGAAACAGAGTCTCGCTCTGTTGCCCAGGCTGGAGTGCAGTGGTGAGATCTCGGCTCACAGCAAGCTCTGCCTCCTGGGTTCACACCATCCTCCTGCCTCAGCCTCCCGAGTAGCTGGGACAACAGGCGCCTGCCACTATGCCTGGCTAATTTTTTGTATTTTTAGTAGAGATGGAGTTTCACCGTGTTAGCCAGGATGGTCTCGATCTCTTGACCTCATGATCCGCCCACCTCGGTCCCCCAAAGTGCTCGGATTACAGCGGTGAGCCACTGCGCCTGGCCAAGATCTTATATTTTTAAATTAGATTATATGAAAGTGTAATATCCGTTCTAAAATATTCTATTGAAAAACAATATATAACTTTATGCTTGAGAACCTGATCTTAGATAAAATTTCTATTTGTCTCTGCTTTTGAATTGTAAAAATAGATTGCCTGTGATTTCGTGTATCAAAGATAGACAAATAAGATGGAGGTGGTGATGGAAATATAGTTTGTCACATGCATATATCTGCTAATTGCTCGCCTCATCAAAAGAAAGGGTTTTTTGCAAATACAGACTCTTTTCTTTTCAATCCTCAGCCCAATTTGGCAGTGAGTAAATATTCAAATGTTTAACCAAACACAGATCTTTAGGAACATGATGGTTTTACCTGTGACTTCAGCCTTATCTCAGTTCTAGATCAGTTTACGTTCAGCATTCATTTGTTAACCATGTACAGGTTACTGCTATGGATATTGTGCTAAGGGATGGTTGGGCACGGTGGCTCATGCCTGTAATCCCAGCACTTTGGGAGGCTGTGGCAGGAGGATTGCTTGAGCCCAGGAGTCCAAGACCAGCCTGGGCAACATGGTGAGACCCTGTCTCTACAAAAAATAAAATCAGAAACAAATAACCAAGCATGGTGGCACGTACCTGTAGTCCCAGCTACTTAGAAGGTTGAGGTGGGAAGATGGCTTGAGCCTGGGAGCTTGAGGCTGTAGTGGGCTGTGATTGTGCCACCACGCTCCAGCCTGGGTGACAAAGCAAGCTCCTGTCTGAAAAAGAAACAGGGTGGTTGGGGGTGGGAGGTGGTAAGAATACAGAGCTGAGTGAGACATCATTTCCTTCAAACTTAAGAGTAACCAGATAGGCTGGGCATGATGGCTCACGCCTGTAATCCCAGCACTTTGGGAGGCCGAGGTGGGCAGATCACCTGAGGTCAGGAGTTCGAGACCAGCATGGCCAACATGGTGAAACCCTGTCTTTACTAAAAATACAAAAATTAGCAGGCACGGTCGTGGGCATCTGTATTCCCAGCTACTCAGGAGGCTGAGGCAGGAGAATAGCTTGAACCTGGGAGGTGGAGGTTACATTGAGCTGAAATCGCACCATTGTACTCCAACCTGGGCAACAAGAGCGAAACTCCATCTCAAAAAAAAGAGTAACCAGATACATTTTTAGCTGTAAAAATATTACAAAGATCCTGAGATAACACAAGAAAGCAAGCCGTTTGCACTCTGAGGATTCAAAGGATAGATAGAAGTTTGCCAAAAGTAGTAAAAGTAGAAGTGATTTTTTTTTTTTTTCTTTAACCCTGAATTTTCTGGCCAAAGTGGAAGTGATTTCTGTATGTGGACAAATACGTGAAATGTGAATCGGCACTCAGGGAACTAGAAAGTTATTTTTGAAATATATGGATGCTGAGGAGTGAGTGACAGAAATCAGGCTGAAGAGCTAGGTAGGAACCAGATATTGATGTTTCTTGTTTGTCATAAGGGGAGCAGAAGTTCTAAGGAGCCAAGAATCTGAAATTCACATTTCTTTGGGGTTAGGCAGATGACTTTATTTCAGGTAATAGTGGGAGAATAAGAAGGGCATATCGGAGGTTATTATGGGAGTTTAGATGAGGAATGAAAGTAAGGAAAAGGGAGTGGAATAAGCAAAAAGGGGAACGGATAGATCTGAAGAGATTTCAAGAAGATTTAAGTCGTAAGATTTGGGAGGTGTGGGAGAAAATTATCTGGGGAGAGTCTCAAGGTTTGAGTGGATGGCAGTCCCTTTTATGTCTTCTGTGATAGGGAGCAGAGGGGAAGAATTGTGGTGTGAGGATTGGGAGAGATGAGTTATCTGAGGTGTCAAGCATTCAGAAGGTAAATAGGACTGGAGCTCCAACAGAGGTCTGGGTTTAAGATAGAGGAAGAATTGTGTGTCGTTACCATATGAATTGTTACTGAAATAGCGGGACTGGATGGGCTTTTCAGTTGTTGAAGGGTTGAAGTTCAAGAAGATTCTCATCTTGTTTGTTAATGAACAAACTTTGCTTTGTATATTTAATTTTTAAAAAGTGGTAAATTGACTGAAATAATGCCTTTAATGTTACCTATTTTCCTTTTGCATGCTAAATGCTTATTTAAGTATTTTGGAGTTAAAAGCATTTAAAACAAATTATTGTGTTTTCCTAGAGAATTTACACTCAAGGACATAATTTTAAGACCTACTTTGATGCTAAAAATGCATATATAACTTAAAATTTGAATATAAATTGGCAAAATTGTTTTTCATTCTCATCTAATAACTGACAAAAGTCAATTTTCTCTAGTTTTAAAAAAACTCTGAAATATATTATTAGTTCTTTGTTTATGCTTTTCAGAGGACATATCTTCAGCAAAAGGCAGTTTAGAAACCTTGATGTATGTCTGCTGAGAACATTAGACAATAAGACTGCCTGACTGGCAGATATTATTTAGATACTGAAGAAACTGTAAGATTTACTAATTTAGCCTTGGAAAAATTTCATTTAAGAGAAAATAAAAGTTATCACTTCATAGCACATTTCCAAAGTCTGGTAGAGTCTGAGATGAATTATTGAACCAGTTCTGTGGAGAGAGAAGTAAGTTAAGAGTTTCCAGGTATATGTGATCTTTGAATGAAACTTAAGTGAGTTTTCTTAGTTAAAAAAGAAAAATAAAAGGTGTGCTGTATTGGTAAAGGTTTATTTTTGATGGTTTTTGAAAGTTTGGAATTCTTTTGAGGATTCTTTAATTGCTTGGAATAATATCTTTTACATTGAAGCTACCCAAATAATTTGCCAAATGTCTTACAAACTTTTGTTTAGCAAAAGACAAAGATTCTACTCCAATTTTTTTTTGAGACAAAGTTTTGCTGTGTCATCCAGGCTGGAGTGCAGGGGCACGCTCTCAACTCAATGCAGCCTCCACTTCCTGGGTTCAAGCTATTTTCCTGCCTCAGCCTCCTGAGTAGCTGGGACTACAGATGCGCTCCACGATGCCTGGCTACTTTTTGTCTTTTTAGTAGAGATGGGATTTCGCCATGGTGACCAGGCTGGTCTTGAACTCCTGAGGTCAGGTGATCTGCCTGCCTCGGCCTGCCAAAGTGCTGGGATTACAGGCATGAGCCATGGCACCTGGCTTTCTACTTCCATTGGGTTTTGTAAACTGGTGATAGTGTAACCATCCAAGGTTCTGAAATGTGTTAACTCAGTAGTTTTTATCCTCTATAACTATATTTTAAAATAAGGGATTCCCTACCATGAGATCAAGAGTTCTAGGATTGTTCCGTAAAATTAATTTTAATAGAAGAGTAAGTCCACATTTTATGTTGTCAGTTGGTTCTTGAAAACTGTGACTTGAAGTGAAACTATGGATAATGAAACTAATTTTTTTTCCTCATCAACATTATAATGAAGGAAATGATGTTATTTGAGGACTGGCTGTATGTTCTTTTGCTTAATGTTTATAACATATTAAAAACATCAGAAAATGAAGGGGTAGCAGTGCTACCTTTAATTAATACCTCCATTTGACACACTATTCTTAGAAAATAAAAAGTTTTCGTGGTTGTTTGCCATTTAGTACCAAGAACCTATTGACAACATTCATTAAGGGCTTTTCAAAAAAAAATTCTTTATTTTTCCTTCTCTATTACCCTTGGTGCAAGATCTCTGTATAATTAAGGGCTTGTTGCATGTGTTTGCATCTCTAAAAGGTAAATCTTTAATTTAAATGTATCAAGAAATGGGAACTTCTTTTGGTTGAAAAAAATTAAATTACTGTGGGGAAGAGTAATAAATGTAGCTTGGAAAGTATAAAGTTTAGTGTTTATTATACAGATTGGTATACTTAGTTATCATACATTTTTTATGATAATTTTCCTTTTGTCTTGATTAGCTAAGTCATAACATTAAAAATGTGGTGCTTCGACCCAGTGGAGCAAAACAAAGCCGCCTAATGTTAACTCTACAAGATAACAGCTTCTTGTCTATTGACAAAGTACCAAGTAAGGATGCAGAGGAAATGAGGTTGTTTCTAGATGCAGTCCATCAAAACAGACTTCCTGCAGGTGAGTACAAATCATCCCAGGGTCTAACGTTAGTAGTTTTACAAGAATATGACTAGACTACAGGCCAGTATTCAATTGAATTCATCAGCATATTAAAAGGATTATACATCATGAGCAAGTAGGATTTATTCCTGAAATTCAAAAATAGTTCACTATATGAAAATCAATCTATGTAATACCTCATTCTTGACAGAATGAAGGACGAAAACCACATGATCATCTATATTGTTGCAGATGAAAACATTGACAAAATCCAACACTCTTTCATGATAAAAACATTCAACAAACTAGGAGTAGAAGGAAACGACTTAGCGCAATAAAGGTCATATGCAGAAACTTAAAGCTAACATCATACTTAGGGGTGAAAAACTGGAAATGTTTCCTCTAAGATCATTAGCAAGGCAGGAATACCTGCTCTTGCCACTTCTATTTAACATAGTACTAGAAGTCTTAGCCAGAGCCTTTAGGCAAGAAAAGGAAATAACAGGCATCCAAATTGGATAGGAAGAAGTAAAATTACTTGTGTTTGCAGATGACTTGATCTTATATGTAGATTCCACAAAAGAATACAGTTAGAAAAAGGAGCAGGTTTTTTTTTTTTTTTTTTTAAATGGAGTCTTGCTCTGACACCTAGGCTGGAGTGCAGTGGCGTGATCTCAGCTCAGACTGCAACCTCCACCAGGGAGGAGAATTTAAATTACAGTTGGGAAAAGTTACCTTGTTGTATAAATCTTAGACACTTGCCTGTTTTTGAAAATTATTCTGAAGTTTTACTCTTGCTGTGGAAAATGAGTCCTGTAAAAAAATCACATGGTATGATTAGGTTCCTCTGCCCCCTCTAATCCCTTTCATTTAAAATAGTGTTATTTTTTTCTTTTAATGCCTTTACAGGCGCTTTTTCTTTTCTTTTCTTTTCTTTTTTCTTTTCTTTTTCTTTTTCTTTTGAGACAGTGTCTCTCTCTGTCAGCCAGGTTGAAGTACAGTAGCAAGATTCCAGTATGTTGCCCACTCCTGGGTCCAAGCGATTGATCTTCTTTGGCCTTCCAAAGTGCTGGGATTACAGGCGTGAGCCACTGCCTGGCCCTACAGGAAAAAATCTGTTGCTTAAAATGAGTTCTCCACTATTACATTAGTCTTTAGTTCTGTCATCTTCAACATTTTACTGTTACTTATATTTTATAGTTGACAAACTTGAATTTTTTCGACTTAAATATGACACATTAAAAACATCAGAAAATGAAGGTGTAGCAGTGCTTCCTTTAATTAGTGTCTCCATTCGACACCGTATTCTTGTAAAATAAAAGCTTTTTATGGTTGTTTGCCATTTAGTACCTACTCATTATGTGTTCATGCCACCAAATTGGAGCTATATCAATTTACTAAACTATTGAATTTTAGAATCAAGAAATTGAGGCCGGGCGCAGTTGCTCACACCTGTAATCCCAGCACTTTGGGAGGCCGAGGCGGGCAGATCATGAGGTCAGGAGATCGAGACCATCCTGGCTAACACAGTGAAACCCATCTCTACTAAAATTACAAAAAATTAGCCGGGCATGGTGGCGGGTGCCTGTAGTCCCAGCTACTCAGGAGGCTGAGGCAGGAGAATGGCGTGAACCCGGGAGGTAGCGGTTACAGTGAGCCGAGATCGTGCCACTGCTCTCCAGCCTGGGCTACAGAGCAAGACCATCTCAAAAAAAAAAAGGATCAAGAAACTGGATACTATTTAAAATTATTAGAATATGTCAGAGGCTAGTTTATATCTCTTTTAGTTTTATTTCATCATACCCATATTAATGGAATCACTAGTTTTAACAATTGATATGTGTAAGAAAAGCACATCTTCAAATACATTGGAGTGGAACGCACAATATAGTGTCGGGGGACCCAATTTTGAACAACATAGCATAATGAAAAAATACAGGCTTTGGCCATAAATAGATTTAGGTTGATATTCTAGCTCTGCCTGTTATTTCTGTGTGGTTTTAGGTAAGTCACTTAATGACTGAGTTTTAATTTCCTAATCTCTAACATGAAAGTATCACCTTGGCCCGGCGCGGTGGGTCAAGCCTGTAATCCCAGCACTTTGGGAGGCCAAGGCGGGCGGATCACGAGGTCAGGAGATCGAGACCAGCCTGGCTAACACGGTGAAACCCTGTCTCTACTAAAAAATACAAAAAACTAGCCAGGCGAGGTGGCGGGCACCTGTAGTCCCAGCTACTGGGGAGGCTGAGGCAGGAGAATGGCGTAAACCCGGGAGGCGGAGCTTGCAGTGAGCCGAGATCCGGCCACTGCACTCCAGCCTGGGCGACACAGCAATACTCCGTCTCAAAAAAAAAAAAAAAAAAAAAAAACCTTGATTTCAGGGCTTCTTAAAGAGTGAGAGCTCATAAATGTAAAGTATGACTTCCCTATGCTAGGCATTCAGTAAGTCATTGGTATTATTAAAATAGCTAGCTGTGGGCTTAACTCTTAATTCATTCTGTGATCTTGGGCAAGTCATTTTAATCTCAGGTTTAGTTGCTTTAGCTGCCCAAAGGTGATACATACTTTGCAGAGAGTAGAGTAAAATAATGAATATAAAAGTACTTTGGTTTTTTTTTTTTTGAGACGGAGTCTCGCTCTGTTGCCCAGGCTGGAGTGCAGTGGCCGGATCTCAGCTCGCTGCAAGCTCCGCCTCCCGGGTTTACGCCATTCTCCTGCCTCAGCCTTCCGAGTAGCTGGAACTAGAGGTGCCCGCCACCATGCCCGGCTAATTTTTTGTATTTTTAGTAGAGACGGGGTTTCACTGTGTTAGCCAGGATGGTCTTGATCTCCTGACCTCGTGATCCGCCCATCTCGGCCTCCCAAAGTGCTGGGATTACGGGCTTGAGCCACCGTGCCTGGCCTAAAAATACTTTGAACAGTATAAAGCGTTTAATATAAGCATGCCATTTCAAATCAGTGGATAAAAGACTAATATTTGATAAAGTGTTATCTATAAACAAGACAAGTAACCGTTTAGGAAGATAATACACTTGGATCCTTATTATCTCCTTTTATTTCACAGTGACCAAAGATTTGAATGTAAAAAAAGTATTGTAAAAAATACTTTCAACTTAATCTCTGGATGGAAAAGACTTTTCGGGTATTACATAAAAACTAGAATTAATAAAGGAAAAAGATTGAAAACTTGTGTTAAAAAATTAGACAGTCTCTTTAGCAAGGAACAAAAGACAAATGAAGAAAATTGTAGCCAGAGTGACAAAGTTAATATTACTAATATATTATACAAGACCTATTTTGCAAATCAGTAAAAAAAAAAAAACCAGTAGAGAAATTGACAAAAACTGCAAATAGAGAATTCAGGAAGCAAAACAGATGGCCCTTAGACATGAAAAAATTCTCAACTTCACCAGACTCAAATTCTCACTACCACATTGGTAGCGATGTGAGGGGAAGCAAGATACTCTCATATACTTGGTAGAAGCATAGAGGTTTTTGTTTTGTTTTGTTTTGTTTTGAGGACTATGTAATGATGTAATGATGTTGGTTTAGTTTAAAATTGTATGTTCTCTCAGTAATTCTTATTATAAGGAGTTTATCCCACAAAAAGATTTATGAAAGGATGTTAAGCATTGTTTGCAACTTTGAAAAATTAAAACATTTCAAATGGTCATCAGTCGGAAATTGGCTAACCAAATTAAAGTATAAAAATTTTTAAAAGTATATGCAAATTCATATATATACAATACCTCGAATGTTCTTTGAACTACCATTAGTTTCTTCAGAATAGAAGCCATTTATTCTGCTGGATAAACTTACTTGTAGAGAATGTTTTGGAGTATGTGTTATCGGAGATACACCTGTCACTGTTTCTGACATCCAGTGTCAGTGTTCATGTTGTCAGTACACAATGACTTTTCCATAGTGTTATTAATGTAATTACCAAATGTTTATTCTAGCTTTTTTTTTTGCTTTGTAAATTTTATCGTATTAAATGTTTTCAGGTGTGTGTATTATTTAATTTTTTTGCTTCAGATTCTTGCTCTAAATTTTAGTTCCTATATAAGATGTATATTCTGTCAGAAAGAATTGGTTGATAGGCACTTTGATTTGTTTTCTTTTCCTGCTGTTTCTTTCATTTCTTCAATATTATATAAAAATAAAAATGATAAATCTTTTCGTTAAAGTGAGTGATTTGGGGATTTAAAAAAATTTTTATTTTTGGTCACCAGCCGTGAAACCTTCTCAGGGGTCTGGTAGTTTTGGAGCCATTCTGGGCAGCAGGACCTCACAGAAGGAAACCAGCAGGCAACTTTCTTACTCAGACAATCAGGTATGTTCATTTGAATCTTTTTAGCATTTTGAAAAAATGATAGTTGGCCAGGCACGGTGGCTCATGCCTGTAATCCCAGCACTTGGGAGGCCAAGGTGGGTGGATCACTTGAGGTCAGGAGTTTCAGACCAGCCTGGCCAGCATGGTGAAACCCCGTCTCTACTAAAAACACAAAAATTAGCCAGGTGTGGTGGCACATACCTGTAATTCTAGCTACTTGGGAGGCTGAGGCAGGAGAATTGCTTGAAGCCAGGAGGTGGAGGTTGCAATGAGCTGAGCTCATGCCATCTCACTCCAGCCTGGGCAACAGAGCAAGACTCCGTCTAAAAAAAAATAAAAAAAAGATAATCGTAGACTATCAAGGGTATTTCTGCATACCTGAAATGTATCATTTTAGCAAACCCAAACCATAGAGTAAGAGAACTTTGAAGCTGTTTTGTAAGTAAATTTATGAATTCTCTTTGGCTATGCAAAGAGGTGATCACTTAGTCCATTTATTGGACTAAGCAGTGAATAAGATTTCATTTTTGTCAGGTTCTTCTTATAGGTTAGATTTTTGGGGGGACATTTTTATTGAGATATAATTGACATGCAGTAAGTTGTATATATTTAAAGTACAGTTTGATATATTTTGACTTACATATATCCTTAAAATCATCATCATAATCAACATAGTGAACATAACCGTAACTCTTGAGTTTTCTTATTCTCCTTAGTAATCCTTCCCTCTGATCCCTATCCAGAAGCAACCACTGATACGTTTTTTCCCACTGTAGATTAGATTGTAATTTCTGGAGTTTTATATAAATGGAATGAATGTGTAATATTGGGAGGGCAGGGTCTGGCTTCCCTCAGTGAGCATAATTATTTTGAGATTCATACATTCCTTGGTAGGAATGTAAATTGTTGAAATATTATTTAAATGCATAAGTGTTAACACATACAGCAGAAGCAAGTATTTATGCTTTCACAAGTAATAATTCTCATTAGTTAAGTCATAAATTCAATTTTGTGGGTCATGACTAATAAAATTTAAAGAGTAGAATAGAAAATAATAAAGCATATTGTATATATTAAGGATAAATACTGATTTTTCAAAATTTTATTTTGGTTTATTTATACATATATATAATAGGTTTTGATGGAAAATATTTCTTACTATGCGGCCAGGTGTGGTGGCTCACTCCTATAATCCCAGTACTTTGGGAGGCTGACGTGGGCAGATTCCTTGAGCCCAGGAGTTTGAGACCAGCCTGGGCAACATGTGAAACTCTGTCTCTACAAAAAATACATAAATTAGCTGGGCATGGTGGTGTGCACCTGTAGTCCCAGCTACTTCGAAGACTGGGGTGGGAGAATCACCTGAGCCTGGGAAGTTGAGGCTGCAGGAAGCAGTGATTGTGCCACTGCACTCCAGCCTGGGTGACAGAGTAAGACTCTATCTTAAATATATATGTAATATATATATACATATGTTATTATGGGATGGGATAATGTTCAAAATTCTGAAAAAGTTGCAAAACAGTGGACATGTAGTATGCTACTGTTTGTATAACAAAAAGTAAAATATTGATTTGTATTTGCTTAACAGAACAAGGGAAGAATTAGTGGGAAAAGGAGAAGTGGAAGAACTGAGTGATGGATGGGGATAGTGAGACTTACCATTGGTCTGTGGCTTTTAATATTACTTTGATTTGTGAACCTTGAGAATGTGTCACTCATTTGAAAATAAATTTAACTTTTTAAAGTATTCATTCAGATGACTTTAGAAGTTTTAAAATTTCCTATCCTAAGATTGTAATTCTGTGAAACAAAAGTAATGGGACATAACTTCCATAGAACAATCACATAGCTCTTAATGTAGAGATATAAAACTTAACTGGCAGAGTGTTCATGTAAAGCTCTATTTCCCAACTAATGCTTACATTGCCGTATTCTCTTTGAGTGTTCTTGCTATGTCTTAAGGGTAGACTCTTTGACTCATCCTCACAGTGAACTCTTATGTCACCTTCCTTCTCCCTATCATATGTTTCATTCCTCCAAACTAGAACCCCCTCAAGAGTCATATGACTGTTTTGTTGGCATTTAAGTTGTGGCAACCAAATGTCACTGTCGCTTTTTCTTAACTTGTCATAATCATAATTGGATTATTTTTTTTTCTCCAAAGATCATTTCTCATGCTGATCACTAGAGCCATGTCTTTGTGTGTCTTTTTTATTTTTATTTTTTGTTAGTAATTCAAAGCAGTGTTCTTGCCTCCTCTCCAGGTGTGCTGTGGAGTTTTTAAGTTTATAAGAATGCCATAGGAAAATAAGTGTCAAGCTCAGTTTTTCACGCTGACTGTACATTAGAATCACCTGAGTGCTTTTAAAAACAACAACAACAAAAAAACCTGATGAATGAACCTTACCCCAGACCAACTGGAATAGAATCTCTAGAGATATATCTCCATTTGTATGTTTTCCTTTTTTTAGAGATAGGGTCTTGCTCTGTCGCCTAGGCTAGATTGCAGTGGTACAGTCATAGCTCACTATAACCTCAAACTGTGGAGCTCAAGTGATCCTCCTGCCTTGGCCTTCTGGAATTACAGACATGAGCCACTGCACCTGGCTCCATTTGTATTTTTTTAAACCTTTCCATTGGAGAATCATTGTTCTAAAAGTATTTCAGTTAATTTGAAGATTTAACTATCTCAAACTTTATTTTTACAGGCTTCTGCGAAAAGAGGAAGTTTGGAAACTAAAGATGATATTCCATTTCGAAAAGTTCTTGGTAATCCGGGTAGAGGATCGATTAAGACTGTAGCAGGAAGTGGAATAGCTGTTACTCGGACGATTCCTTCTTTGACATCTGCATCAACACCTCTTAGATCAGGGTTGCTAGAAAATCGGTAGGAGAGACTTTTTTTTCTTACTCATTAGCTGTATCTGTTTGTAAATGTCTTTTAGGCCTTTTAGAAATACCAATAATTTGAGGGGAAATAAAGTACAGAGTACATTTTTGGTAGATGTAGTGATTACAAGTGTTTGTCATATGTAGTTTATGTCACTGACACTTATTGAGCATGCAAATATACAGCATATAAATTTAAATATGGGCCAGGTGTGATAGCTCATGCCTGTAATCCCAACACTTTGGGAGACTGAGGTGGGCCGAACATGAGGTCAGGAGATTGAGACCATCCTGGCTAACATAGTGAAAACCCTTCTTTACTAAAAATATAAAAAATTAACCCGGCATGGTGGCACACGCCTATAGTCCCAGCTACTTGGGAGGCTGAGGCAGGAGAATCACTTGAACCTGGGAGGCAGAGGTTGCAGTGAGCCAAGATCGCGCCACTACATTCCAGACTAGGGTGACAGAGCAAGACTGTCTGGGAAAAAAAAAAAATGGTTTAGAGAAATAGATAATAGTAGTCCCATTTCCTGTCCTTAAGTATGTTGGTTTATAAATTTTTGTGATATGAATTATGGCTTTTTAAAAGTAACCTTTTCTTTGTTCTCTGTAGTACTGAAAAGAGGAAAAGAATGATATCAACTGGCTCAGAATTGAATGAAGATTACCCTAAGGAAAATGATTCATCATCGTAAGTTAATTTAAGGGCCTTTATAGTGTTACAGCAGTGTGTCTTATACTGGTATTTGTAACCCCTGGGGAAGATTGGGGAAATAGTTTTAATTTATGAGAATTCCAAAGATGGAAGAGCAGAATTTAAAGTGGTTTGGTGACAGTAGACTGTGGCTTAATAGAGAGGGAAATTAGCCATTGCTATTGCTTTGGTGATTTCATTGCATTTCTCTTATCCTGCCTTTTTTAAAAATCTGCAGTACTTAGTGGGAGAATATAACTGAAGAACTCTAAATAGATGTTTCTTGCTGGCTGCTGTTTTAGTGTAAACCCCTTCTTGTCTTCTTTATGCTTAATTTTAAAAAAAATTTACTTTTTTACTTATGTAAAACGTCAGCCTAGAGGTTAAAGGATGTGAGCCTATGTGTTCTAGGCAAGTAGCATTGATCTTTCAGAGCTGTTTTCTGCATTGAACAAAAGGGAATAGATCAACCCAGGGTGCTCACCAACTCATAATCATCATCCTCATTTTGTGAGGTTTTGGGATTTTTTGTCTTCTAGGGGAGAAAACTAATTATACAGTTATCAGTTAAAATCTCAATTAATACCTTAACAGAATCAGTTGGTAGATAGTTAATTGGTACATGAGGTCAAGGGATCACCAGAAAGGAGTTGGGAAAAAGCCAAATAAACTTTATGTATTAATTGATTTGCTGCTATAATGTATGTAAAAGTCTGAGTAGGTGGTGGGACTGATATCTGAAACTATAATCACCATGGACTCAGATTCTTTCTGTCTTGTTGATCTGCCATCCTTAATAAGCAGCCTCCATTTTGTGGACCGAAGTAGCCACTTCAGTCTCTACTTTCGTGTCTCCATTTCTATTAGTGGAAGAGAGCAAAGGGAGGGCATAGTGTTTTCCTTAGGCTGGAAATTGCATATACCACCTTTGTGCATATCACATTGGCCAGAACTTAATCACATGGTTATATCAGGTTATGAAAAGGTCTGAGAAATATGCCTGTGTTCCAACTGTTGTGGCAAAAGGGTACAGTGGTTATTTAGGGACAACTAATACAACTAATAGTCTGCCTTAGTTTGCCCCTACAGCTACTGAAATAACCCAGTTCACTATTCTTCCATACATAGAACACGGTTTCCTGTATCCAAATGGAGAAGAACGCCAAATCTTATGAGAACATTGTATCCAGCTCAGAGTCTGGGATCTTTGGGTGATCCTTCTCTCTGGGTGCAGTCTTCTCTCTAAGGTCCAAATGTACCTTGGACCGTGCCCCTCATGGTCTGGTACCTAAAAACTAAAAGGCAAGTGAATTTGCATTCCCCACTCCAGACCTCATGCACACATCATTATACATTGCTGGAGTAGGAACAGAATAATCACAATAAAAATTTCTGTTTAAAATAGACAAGAATAGGAAACTGCAGGGGTCTTGGGTCTATAGCAGTGATAAAATCTTGCTAGGTGGAAATTGTGAGGACAGTGAAAGCGATGGAATAAGTTCCTGGTTAGCCCATCTAGCAGTCTGATTCTGTTGTCTGGGAAAAACCACCTTGTCCATTGTTCTCCATGTGACCCCTGGCTTTACCCTCTGGCAGGTTTTCCTTGTTTGTTTTCTTTAAAGGCCATCACCAAAATAGATTTTGAAGACTGTATTTTTCATCAAGGCCATATAGCTTTTATAGCCTGCTTCATCCAAGTTTAAAGATTCTTTAAAGGTAAAACAAGCAGGCTTGAGAAAGAATTGGGGCCAATATATACATATATATGTTTTTTAATTTTTTTTTTTTTGAAATGGAGACTTGTTCTGCTGCCCAAGCTGGAGTGCAGTGACGCGATGTCGGCTCACTGCAACCTCTGCCTCCCAGGTTCAAGCAATTCTCCTGCCTCAGCCTCCCATGTAGCTTGGACTACAAACGTGCGCCACCATGCCCAGCTAATTTTTGTATTTTTAGTAGAAACAGGGTTTCACTATGTTGGCCAGGCTGGTCTGGAACTCCTGACCTCAAGTGATCTGCCCACCTCGACCTCCTAAAGTGCTGGGATTACAGGCATGAGCCATTGCACTGGCCTGTTTTGTTTTAACATACTTTTAAATTTTGAAATAATTTAATTTGCAGAAAAGTCACAAAGATAACATAGAATGTTCCTGTATACCCCTTACCCAGCTTCTGCTAATGTTAATATCAGAGTTATTTTCTCACAAAACGGACTGTCTAGTTAACTCTTACCACTGCCTCAGTTTGAGAATCAAAAGCAATTGGATATTTTTATCCCATGGTTTCCAATTACCAGACAATTTTGATTCTAGGCTCTTGGCACAGACAGCTATTTTTTTTGTTTGTTTGTTTTTGCTTTTTGGTGTTTTTTGAGATGGAGCCTTGCTGTGTTGCCCAGGCTGGAGTGCAGTGGCATGATCTCGGCTCACTGCAAGCTCCACCTCCCGGATTCACACCATTCTCCTGCCTCAGCCTCCCAGGTAGCTGGGACTATAGGCTCCCGCCACCACGCCCAGCTAATTTTTTTTTTTTTTTGTATTTTTAGTAGAGACAGGGTTTCACCTTGTTAGCCAGAATGGTCTTGATTTCCTGACCTCATGATCTGCCTGCCTCAGGCTTCCAAAATGCTGGGATTATAGGTGCGAGCCACTGTGCCCGTCCTGTTTTTTTGAGACGGAGTCTTGCGCTATCGCCCAGGCTAGAGTGCAATGGCACCATCTCAGCTCACTGCAACTTCTGCCTCTCGGGTTCAAGTGATTCCCCTGCCTCAGCTTCCCAAGTAGCTAGGATTACAGATGTGTACCACCATGCCTGACTAATTTTTGTATTTTGAGTAGAGACAGGGTTTCACCGTGTTGGCCAGGCTGGTCTCGAACTTCTGACCTCAGGTGATCTGCCTTCCTTGGCCTCCCAAGGTGCTGGAATTATAGTCGTGAGCCACTATGCCTGTCCGCTATGTTTCTTTTTTTTTTGAGACAGAGTCTCACTCTGTCTCCCAGGCTGGAGTGCAGTGGCATGATCTCGGCTCACTGCAAGCTCCGCCTCCCGGGTTCATGCCATTCTCCTGCCTCAGCCTCCCAAGTAGCTGGGACTACAGGCGCCCGCCACCACGCCCAGCTAATTTTTTTGTATTTTTAGTAGAGACGGGGTTTCACAGTGTTAGCCAGGATGGTCTCGATCTCCTGACCTCGTGATCTGCCTGCCTCGGCCTCCCAAAGTGCTGGGATTACAGACGTGAGCCACCGCGCCCGGCCCGCTATGTTTCTTTTCATCACTGGTTGCAAGCTGATTAGCTTTGGCCTAAATTTATATGTCTCAAATAGGACCTTGTTGAAAGCAAAAAGTAGCACTAACACAGACCAGTATCCTTAATTGTTGTACTCTTTTACTGTAGAGCTGTAGGTTCAGTGAGTATGAGATCTGCCTTTCAAGACATTAATATGACCGTGTTTATCAAATATTTTACTAAGGCATAAAATGGTCACCACCTTTCTAATCTGTAATATCGGTATTCTTACCTCCCTACCCTCTTACTAAGCCACTGCTACGTACTTTAGGTTTGTTATGGTAGCACCCCACTTTTAATAACAAATTTTGTATATTCAAGGTCTAGTTGAAGGGAACAAAATTCACTCTAGTGAGTTTATGCACAAAGGTATTTGTACACAATAAATATTAAATGGCTTACAGAATCATTAGGATAGTTGAAAAGACAGGCTCTAAGTTAAGTTTTCAGGAATTATTTTGAGAGGTTTGCCTCAAACTAGATCACCAAAGATGCTCCCAGCTATTCTTTCATGAAGCTAACAGCTGAATTGGAATCTGTCATGAAAGCTGTCATCTCTAGAACCATGCTGTCACTTCTGAGATTGGAAACCCTGTGCAGAAAAACCAAGGTGATATTTAGCATCAAAAATAGTGGAATAGTAACGCTTCTGCCTTATTTACACTTTCCAAATCTTGCATGTAATTGCCTTATTTTATTTTATTTTTTTAACAACAACAAAAACAAATTTATCTTTAATTATATCAATATTTGTACATATAAAGACGAGTTGAGTTTCAGGATTCACCGAGCTCCAGAAATTGGCATCCTCAAGCCCCAATAGCTAATAAAAAAGATAAGATAGTAACCTATCTTACCTGGCCCTAAAAACTGGCATCCTCGAGCCCTGACAGTGGCCCATAGATTGGCAGACAACTGCTGAGGGTTCTGGTGCTGTAATATCAGTTCTGTTACAGTTCTTTCTCCAAGGGAACGAGCTGCTTGCATGGCTCTTACACGACCTTCTTCCTCCACCAGTTGACAGTTTACAAGTGTCACCAGTTTCCTTTGCATTGGATGGCTCAGTGCACTCTGGTTCAAACTAGCTACACCTTTACCTCCACTTTATGGTTTTAAGTAGAGTACCAAATCTTCAACGCATTTCTTTGCAACCTCATAGTGTTTATTCTCACCTAGATTACTTAACTTAATTGACTGATGATCTGGTACCTGGGCTCCAACTAACTGGAGAAGTGCGAAGTTGATAGGAAGTACATCAATATCTGTGTTGATAGCAGTCTGGTCAAAAGGACAAGCTTTTCGATGAAGTTTATTCAAGCGGGTCTTGCAAACAGTGTGTGAACAACCTAAACTGATGGGTTTGTGCACATTCTCATCAAATTCATTATAGCAGACTGGACAGGACAGAAATTCTGTCCATTGAGCTGCCTGCACAGGCATTGTGGAAGCTGGATGCTCGGGTTAGCAGTCTAGCAGATCGTTATTTTGCTGTGTAGTGTTTTGTAAGCTGAGGGGGCCCAGGTGGGGTCGCTAAAGGCGACGGAGGCGCCTCGTCTGGCCGAGGCAGACCTTGGTGGAGATTTCAAGACCTCAAACTACATCGGGAGTTACAGGGACAGCCCCATTGGCGGTGGTGAAGGCCGCGATGGGGCCTCCTCCTCCTCCTCCCTCTCCCTCCACCTCCACCTCCTCCTCCTCCTCCTCACCACGGAGGCAGACCTCAATTGCCTTATTTTCAATCTGATCCAGAACACTAACTAAGAAATGTAGGGTTACTTTATTAGCATTCTTGGTTCTGCACATCAGGGAGGTACACCAGAACGTGGTTGTGCATGCCAGTCTAGTACATTCACTACACTTTTGGGAAGTCTCAGTTGTTCCAATTAGAAGTCTGTCTGATAAGCACTAGGTTACTGATCCTTGTTCTGGGTTACTAATACTTTTTACACCATCACATCTAGATTTTTTTTAAGTTTGCGCTCCTTAGAAGCTGACCTAGATGAGTATACTTGTGCAAATGACATTTAAAGCAGTGCTTATAGAGGAGACAAATAACGGAGTGGGAGAAGCAGGCCAGAGAAGAAGAGGAAGCCAAGGAAGAGTGTGATCTCAGGTAAAAGTACCACGGAGAATAGGCTTCATCTTGATCTAGCAGGGAAACTCTTGGGTTGTCCCAGCTTGAGGCAGGGAGACTGGGCTTTCATATTTTCATACTGGACTGTCTTTGCTTACCAGTTGCTCTGGCTCTGTCCAGGTGGGCAAAATGTTTTAAGTAGTTCAAATGCAGTCCTCTAAAGAACTACAGATGCTGACTGGTGAACCACATTGAAAATACACAGTTTAGGGGTGTGTAAAGGATAAAAAGGATCTTAGGGACTCTGATTGAACATCACCATCGTCCACTAAAAGAGTTGGTACTATGGTTCCCCCTTCCCGTAGCTTGTGCCGTTTATATTGACTCCTGTCTTGTATTAAGTTTATTCCATTTTGTCATGGATTCTTCATATTGTTGCTTCCCACTTCTGGGGAAGAATCTTCCAAAAGGAGGCTTAGTGGGATTAACTACAGTGTGTTGCTGCAGGTGATCTTAGGGCCCATATTGACATCTCTTCCTACCATCAATTCCATGCTTCCTCTATTAACACTTCTGCTCATCTTGATGGTTTGACTGAATGGCATTACCAAGATCTTCATCTGAGGGATTTGAACCTTTAGTCACCATGTGCTTGTCAGGCTGTGGTTGTTGTAATTGCCCATTATAATTACATGAGAGCTGTGCTTATTGAGCATGAGAGCATTAAAAGGCACCCTAGTGAATCCCCCTTATTCCAGATAAATTCCTCACTGCCCTCATTATATAGCAGCAACCCTTCTTCCTTATAATAGTCATTTACCCCTGCCAGTATGGTAACTCCTTTCCTTTTCTGTGAATCTGCCTGCATGAGGAGCTCAAAATAACTAAGTAACAGCCATAACTTCAGGTTTAATTGTTCTTTAACTGTCCTTGATTAAAAAGCACCCCCTCTGGGAACTAGGACCCACAAAATCTAATTTGGAGAGACATAAAGCACAAATTCTCCAAGTGAGTTATTGAAAAATAATGGCAAATGGGGCTACTCCTGCTTCTACTTCTTGGTTGCTGGACCCATGTATTTTTTATAAATGGAATAATTTGTTGGTATCTTGAAGGCCACCCTATTCTTAATGAGATCCTCTGCATACTGCACTTTTAAAGGGTATTGCCGCACTTTATCTGGCCAGCAGCTTTGGGGTAGTACTGTAGGTGGTAGGAACTGTGGATCTTCTGGTCATATGCTGTTGTTGTACCTCCTATTCTGCAAAGTAGAATCCTCGTTCTGAGGTACTATGTGAGTTTTCTTGTTAGTGAATGAGATACTTCTGAGTCCTTGGATAGTAATGCTGGTCAAGGCACTGTAGACAGCATAGGCAAATGTATATAGTAGTTCCCCCTTATGCATGATTTTACTTTCTATGGTTTCAGTTACCGATGGTCAACCTTGGTCCAAAAATGTTAAATGGAAAATTCCAGAAATAAATAATTCATAAGTTTTGTTTTAGTTTTGAGACAAGGTCTTGCTGCAGCCCAGGCTGGAGTGCACTGGTGTGGTCATAGCTCACTACAGCCTCCAACTCCTGGGCTCAAGCAGTCAAGCCTCAGCCTCCCAAATAGAACTGTAGGCATGCAGCAAATGCCTGGCTAGTCTTGGCTATTTTTATTTTTGTAGGGATACAGTCTTGCTATGTTGCCCAGGCTGGTCTTGAACTCTTGGCTTCAAATAATCCTCCTACCCTAGCCTCCCAAAGTGCTGGGATTATAGGTGAAAACTACTGTACCTGGCCCTAATACATAGGTTTTAAATGGTGCACTGTTTTTAGTAGCACAGCGAAACCTTGAGCTGTCCCATTCTATCTGGCCTGGGATATGAATCATTTCTTTGTTTAGTGGCTCCACACTGTATATGCTACCCGCCCATTAGTCACTTAATAGCCAATCTTGGTTATCAGACCAACTGCTGTGACTATTGCTGTGTTTATGTTAAGTAACTCTTATATTACTTAATAATTATCCAAAGCACCACAGTAGTGATGCTGGCAATTCAGATGTGCCAAAGAGAAACTGTAAAGTGCCTCCTTTAAGTGAAAAGGTAAAAGCTCTCAACAAAGAAGGAAAAAAAAGATTTTTTTTTTTTGAGACAGAGTCTCACTCTGTCACCCAGGCTGAGGTGCAGTGGCGTGATCTCAGCTCACTGCAACCTCTGCCTCCTGGTTTCACACAATTCTCCTGCCCCAGCCTCCTGAGTAGCTAGGATCACAGGTGCGTGCCGTCATGCCCAGCTAATTTTTGTATTTTTAGTAGGGATGGGGTTTCACCATGTTAGCCAGGCTGGTCTCGAACTTCTGACATCGTGATCCGCCCACCTTGGCCTCCCAAAGTGCTGGTATTACAGGCATGAGCCACTGCGCCTGGCCAGGTTTTTTATTTTTTTGAGATAATCTTGCGCTATTACCCAGGCTGGAGTGCAGTGACACAATCTTGGCTCACTGCAACCTCCGCCTCCTGGGCTCAGGCAATCCTTCCACTTCAGCCTCCCAAGCAGCTGAGACTACAGGCATGCACCACCACACCTAGCTAAGTTTTGTATTTTTTGTAGAAATGGGATTTCACCACATTGCTCAGGCTGGTCTCAAACTCCTGAGCTCAAGTGATCTGCCCGCCTCAGCCTCCCAAAGTGCTGGGATTACAGGTGTGAGCCACCGTGCCCAGCCAATAAAAATAATCTTTTGCTGTGGTTGTGAAGATCTATGGTAAGAATAAATCTTCTATCCATGGAATTGTGAAGAAGGAAAAAAAAAATGTATGTTAGTTTTTGTGTTGCACCTCAAACTGCGAAAGTGCAGCCACAGTACAGGGTAATTGCTTAGAATGGAAACTAAGGGCAGGTCGGGCACAGTGGCTAATACCTGTAATCCCAGCACTTTGGGAGGCCAAGGCAGGTGGATGGCTTGAGTCAGAGTTCAAGACCAGCCTGGGCAACATAGCAAGATCTCATCTCTACAAAAATTAGCCAGGTGTGGTGACATGTACCTGTAGTCCCAGCTACTTGGGAGGCTAAGGTGGGAGGATCACTTGAGCCGGGGAGGCAGAGGTTGCCGTGAGCCAAGATCACACCACTGTATTCCAACCTGGGCAGCAGAGCAAGCCCCTGTCTCAAAAATAAAAAAATAAAGTAGCATTAAATTTGTGGGTGGAAGCCATGAACAGAATTTGTTCCAGTTGGTGGCAGTTGAGTTCAGTACTATCTGTGGTTTCAGTACTATCTGTGAATTTCATCATATTCATTGTGGGTCTTAGAACATGTACCCTGAAGACAAGGGGGAACTACTGTGTCTAGAGTATTGTCAGTCCTAATAAGGATTAATTGCTGTCTTTTTTAGTGTGGAAAAAATCTGATATAATCAATTTGCTACCAAATTCCTCAAGGAATGCCCTTGGATCAGGGGCTCGGTCTTTGCTGTTAACCAATTGGACATTAAGCAGCCACAGTAGATAAACCTTGGTGAAGGGGAACCCATTTTCTATAGCTGCTATCTGCCACCATAGCTGTTATATTATTCAAGGTCCCTTTGTGGAAATAATAGAATGTCCAAGGACAGAAGCTGGCTGACATGCACTGGACATATTATTCATGGTCCCTTTGTAGATAACAGAATGTCTAAGGACAGAGGCTGGCTGACATGCACTGGACAAGTTATCCTGCTGATTGTTTAGTGTCTCTTCAGTGTTGTTCTCTGGTGAGCATTAACTGTAAAACAGATTACTCTTTGTCCATACTCCCATAAGTCTATCCATATACCTCTTCCATAAATCATTTCTCTCTGATCTTCTAGGCTCGCTCGTTCCAAGCCCCTGACTATTCATCCAAATCATTTGCCACCACCCAGGAGTCTATGACGCACTTCTCTGTCCATACAAAGTAGATGATGAGATGCATGTCTCAAAGCTCTGCACAGTGGAGGATTTCCCCTCACCACTATCTTTCAAGGCAGTCCCTTAGTGGGACTATAGTGCAGCAGTAGTTTATTTGCAGTTTGTACCAATGTACCAAGATGACCTATCCATTAATAAGGCCCAGGTTTACTCCTCGTTTCAGCTTGACGTTGGAAATGCCCCTAAGGCATGTTCTTGTCATCTCTGCTTTCTTACTTGGGCCCAATTCCAATATACCTGCTTCCATTTTATGATAGATTGCTGTTGTACTCTCCTGGTCTTATGACTTCATGGGTGTGATAGCTCCCAGCTCCTGATGGTTAGCTCTGGTTGCACAGTCCCTTGATGACCATCAATCAGTCAGATGCTCTGTCTCTTCCAGGGCTTAATAATATGCCAAGAGTAATATGCCATACTTTACAGATAAGGTGTAATTTTGGCTGCAGACAGCATGGTCTTGCTCTACAAGGTCTGGACTGCAACTCTCCTGTGGGTGACTCTCCACATTGTCTTTGTCCTTTAAGTTGGTAATTGGCTCAACTGAGCCTGTCTTCTCTCTTGAACACAGAAATACTCAGCATCAGCCAGTCAATACCATAGTCTTTTTGATGATTATTTACCCCATATCACCTGCATCTGTTATCTATTGCTGTATCCAAACCACTCTAAAATTTAGTGACTTGAAATAGTAACTATTCATTTTTGCTTATGAGTTTATGGTCACCTGGGTGGTTCTGTTTATCTAGACCCAGTTTGGCTCACAGTACCTGGATTCTAATTTTGTTATGCATCTGTGATCAGTAGATGGTTTGGCTAGAGTTTGACTGATCTAGGATGGACTCACTCATTTAACTGGCCATTGGGTAGTGAGGGTGATTGGGCTATTCCACTGTTAACAGGCTAGCCTGGGATTATTCACATAGCAGTGGCAGCGTTCCAAGAGAGTGAGTGGAAACCTGTAGGGCACCTTTAGGCTTAGGGTCAGAACTCACACAGTGTTAACTTCTGTCACATTGTTTTGGGAAAAGGAAATCACAGGACTAGCCCGATTAAGGGATGAAGAAATAGACTGAATTTATGATGAGAAGCTTGAATATAGGGAGTGAAATAATTTGGGACATTTTTTTTTTTTTTAATTTTTTTTTTTTTTTTTTTTTTGAGACAGAGTCTCGCTCTGTCGCCCGGGCTGGAGTGCAGTGGCCGGATCTCAGCTCACTGCAAGCTCTGCCTCCCGGGTTTACGCCATTTTCCTGCCTCAGCCTCCGAAGTAGCTGGGACCACAGGCGCCCGCCACCTCGCCCGGCTAGTTTTTTTTAGTATTTTTTTTTAGTAGAAACGGGGTTTCACCGTGTTAGCCAGGATGGTCTCGATCTCCTGACCTCGTGATCCACCCGTCTCGGCCTCCCAAAGTGCTGGGATTACAGGCTTGAGCCACCGCGCCCGGCCGAATTTGGGACATTTTTAAAACAACTTTATTTTTTTTTTTTGAGACGGAGTCTTGCTCTGTCGCCCAGGCTGGAGTGCAGTGACCGGATCTCAGCTCACTGCAAACTCCGCCTCCCGGGTTCTCGCCATTCTCCCACCTCAGCCTCCTGAGTAGCTGGGACTACAGGCGCCCGCCACCTCGCCCGGCTAATTTTTTTTTGTATTTTTAGTAGAGACGGGGTTTCACCGTGTTAGCCAGGCTGGTCTCGATCTCCTGACCTCGTGATCCACCCGTCTCGGCCTCCCAAAGTGCTGGGATTATAGGCTTGAGCCACCGCGCCCGGCCTAAAACAACTTTATTAAGGTACAATTTACATACCATGTAATTGACCCATTTTAAGGGTATGTAAGTCAATTATTTTTAGTAAATTTTTTGAGGTATGTTGCATCATCATTATCTAGTTTCAGAACATTTCCATTACCCCAATAAAATCTATTGTGTAATCATTCTACCACATTTCTAAAATACTGGAGATACTGCCTGAGCCCTATCCTTCTCTACCTTATTTCATCCTAATTCACCAAAGATGAAAATCTTAGCAATTGTAACACTATAAGATGTCAGAGGTATTACTATCAGCAACAGAATTTGTGTTGCCATTGCCAAACAAGGGTCCAATTCCAGAATCCTATCCTTAGAGTGTGCTTCCTAGGCCCACTTTTAGTACCAGCTGTTGTAGATTATGTTGCCCAGAAGCAGAATCTGAAATGGAGATTAGTGTGTATATGAATTACTGAGGAAGTACTCCCAGAGAAGATAGTGAAGGGAGTAAGGAAAGCAGTATAGTTAAGGGCAGGAAACAAAGCATGGATGTGATCCTGGAGAAGTCACACAAGGACCTGAAGGTTAGTCTTCATCCTGATATTAGAGAAATCTGTTATGTAGTTCCCACCATAAAGTTGTTTTAATCCAAATCAAGAGAGGTGGGCTTCTCTCTTGAGAAGCGCCTGGCTTTGTTTGTGACTCTGAGATTACAGGCAAAGTATCTCTAGTAACTTGAGGGCAGTCCTGTGAAGAAGAGCCCTTGGTACTGGCTATCAAAAACATAAGTTGGTGTGAAGGTATGGAAGAGAGAATACAAAAATGAGTCAGAGGGAATCTAGGTGGAGCACACTTAGGCATTGTCTGCCACAGGCTTACTTCATGATGGTTCCCTTTAAATTAGCACTGTTAAAGCATGAACATTTATTTGAATGGATGCTCTCTACTTATATGGGTTGAGGTATTTGAAAATAATACGGGGAGAAAAGGGCTTTTAACTTTGTATTCATGATCCTAAAGAATTTTAATCAATATAAATTAAAATGCTGTTGCCACTAATCTAATAGTATTTCTATTCATGTGGAATATATAGTTTTGATTTTGATTTTTCTTTTCTTTTCTTTTTTTTTTTTTTGAGACGAAGTCTCGCTCTTGTCACCCATTCTGGAGTGCAATGGCGTGATCCCTGGCTCACTGCCTCCTGGGTTCAAGTGATTCTTTTGCCTCCTGGGTTTAAGTGATTCTTCTGCCTCAGCCTCCTGAGTAGCTGGGATTACAGATGCCTGCCACCACTCCTGGCTAATTTTTGTGTTTTTAGTAGAGATCGGGTTTCCCATGTTGGCCAGGCTGGTCTCAAACTCCTAACCTCAGGTTATCCACCCGCCTCGGCCTCCCAAACTGCTAGGATTACAGGCTTGAGCCACCACGCCCAGCCTGATTTGTTTTTCTTTGTAAATCTATAAACTACCAAGCTTGAATAGTTTACTTTTTTTTTTTTTAAGACTAAGTCTCTCTCTGTTGCCCAAGCTGGAGTGTAGTCACGTGATCTCGGCCCACTGCAACCTTCACCTCCTGGGTTCAAGAGATTCTCCTGCCTCAGCCTCCCAAGTAGCTGGAACTACAGGCATGCGCCACCATGCTTGGCTAATTTTTGTATTTTTAGTTGAGACGGGGTTTCACTATGTTGACCGGACTGGTCTCAAACTCCTGAACTCATGATCTGCCCGCCTCAGCCTCCCAAAGTGCTGGGATTACAGGCGTGAGCCACCGTACCTGGCCACAGTTTACTTTTTAATTGATTCTTTTGGTCTTAGTAGCTGAGTCATTTTATCTGGTCTTGCTTTTGGCCAAGAAAATCTAATAATGTCTTTGATTTGACTTTTGTTTAAAAAAAATCCTCCTTTACTTTTGCTAAGTTAATCAGAATCACGGATTGAATTGGCTCTTGAGATGGTAATTAAAGATTATTTTTGTAATTCTCATTTGTTTAAGTCATTGACCTTTTGAGACTAACAGTCTTGTAGCTTAATTTTCAAGCGTATCAATGAATTCAGCACTTGAAATGTAAATGTTTTAATGACAACTATTTAAAATTAAGAACAATATTTTTATACACTTGTACTATATTGATGTAAAATTATTAACTATAGGAACAACAAGGCCATGACAGATCCTTCCAGAAAGTATTTAACCAGCAGTAGAGAAAAGCAGCTGACTTTGAAACAGTCAGAAGAGAATAGGACATCAGGTAAGTGTTTGATCTTACAATAAGTAAGGTGCTCATTTATTATATATTTATTAGACTAGAAATAAAAACCTAACCCTGGACATACATCTGTATATTATTTTTATTTTTATTTATTTATATATATATTTTGAGACGGAGTCTCGCCCTGTCGCCCAGGTTGGAGTGCAGTGGCACAATATCGTCTCGCTGCAACCTCTGCCTCCTGGGTTCAAGTGATTCTCCTGCCTCAGCCTCTTGAGTAGCTGGGACTACAGGTGTGTGCTATCAGGCCTGGCTAATTTTTGTATTTTTAGTAGAGACGAGGTTTCACCATATTGGCCAGGCTAGTTTTGAAATCCTGAATGCAAGTTATCCACCTGCCTCTGCCTCCTAAAGTGCTGGGATTACAGGTGTGAACCACCATGCCCGGCCTAATCTGGTGTTAGTTATTGGGTGCCGATTTGTACCCAATACTTGGCTAAAATATTTTAAAGTATTAGAAATCCAGTTGGGACCAGCCTGGGCCATACAGCAAACAGATGGTATTGTCATCTAGGTTTCACTGTTCCATTTCTAGAGCACAGGCAAGTAGATTTAGCATAATTCTTAAGGGCCCTAGTATTTTCAGTATGGTGAGGATTGGCTTCAGCTTCAAGTCCTCAGCCACATGAGCCCCTACCAAGAGAGTCAGCCTGTCCTTTGAAACTTTGAAGCTAGGCATTGATTTCTCTCTAGCTACGAAACTCTTAGGTGGCATCTTCTTCCAATATAAGGCTATTGCATCTACATCGAAGACCTGTTGTTTAACGTAGCCACCTTCATCAGTGATCTTAGCTAGATCTCAATAACTTGCTGCAGCTAGTTATTGAGTAGTTGCTTAATAACTCAGTAGTTGCTGCTTCACTTTGTATTTTTATACTGTGGAGATGGCTTCTTTTCTTAAACCTCATGAACCAGCTCTTACTAGCTTCACATTTTTCTTCTGCCTCTCTCAGCCTTCATAGAATTAAAGAGAGTTAGACCTTTACCCTGGATTAGGCTTTGGCTTAAGAGAACGTTGTGGCTGGTTTGATCTTCTGCCTAGACCACTAAAACTTTGTCCACATCAGCAATAAGGTTGTTTTGCTTTGTTATTCACATGTTCACTTGCGTAGCACTTTTAATCTCTGTCAAGAGCTTTTCCTTTGCATTGGCTGTTTGGTGCAAAAGGCCTAGCTTTCATCCTGTCTCAGCTTTTGACATGCCTTCCTGACTGGGCTTAATTGTTGCTAGCTTTTTATTTAAAATGAGATGTGCAACTCTTCCTTTCACTTAAAAACATAGAGGTTGTCATAGGGTTATTAATTATCCTAATTTCAGTATTTTGTCTCAGAGTAGCGAGGCCCAAGAAGAGAGACAGAGATGGGGTAATAATGACTGTTTGGTGGAGCAGTCAGATAAATTGAGTTCACCATCTTATATGGGTGCAGTTCGTGGTACCCCAAAACAGTGACAATAGTAACATCAAAGATCACTGATCACAGATCACTGTAATAGATATAATTTAAACGTTTGAAACATTGCAAGAATTACCAAAATGTGACACAGACATGAAGTGAGCGAGCATATAGTGTTAGGAAAATGACACTGATTGACTTGCTTGGTGCAGGGTTGCCACAGCCTTCAATTTGTTTAAAAAAAAGAAAATACAAAAAAACCTGCAATATCTGTGAGCCACAATAAAGCAAAGAGCAATAAAATGAGGTATTCCTGTATTTGATGAGAAGGAAAAAAAGAGTTAAATATAATCAGGGCTAATGTATACTTTCATTATTAAATGAACTTGAATGGTTGATTTAGGAATTACATTTTTCCTTTGTTCATTTGTTTTATAGGGCTTTTACCTTTGCAGTCGTCATCCTTTTATGGTAGCAGAGCTGGATCCAAGGAACACTCTTCTGGTGGCGCTAACTTAGACAGGTATGCATTGGTTATGACTTGTGAAAAACTTCGGAGCTCTTTTTTTCAGAATATCGAATGATGGGATAGGCTATGTATTATCCTCTTAAGCGAATATGATACTTTAACAAAATTGATGAGACTCATAGAATCCTGACATGTTAGTTAGAAAGTATTCTAGAAATGGGCTGAGCACAGTGGCTCACACTGTAATCCCAGCACTTTGAGAGGCTGAGGTGGAAGGATTACTTGAGCCTGGGAGGTCAAGGCTGCATTGAGCCATGATTATGCCACTGTACTCCAGCTTGAGCAACAGAACAAGACCCTGTCTCAAAAAAAAAAAAAAGAGAGACAAGATCTCACTATGTTGCCCAGGCTGGTCTCAAATTTCCTGACTTGAAACAATCCTCCCACCTCAGCTTTCCAGAGTGCTAGGGTTACAAGTATTGAACCATTGCTCCTGGCCTCTACAGAATTTTTTTTTTTTTTTTTGAGACCAAGTCTCGCGCTGTCACCTGGGCTGGATACAGTACAGTGGTGCTATCTTGGCTCTCTGTAGCCTTGCCTCAGCCTCCCACATAGCTGGGATTACAGGTGCCTGCCCACAAGCCAAGCTAATTTTTGTAGAGACGGGATTCTACCATGTTGACCAGGCTGATCTCAAACTCCTGACCTCAAGTGATCTGCCTTTCTTGGCCTCCCAAAGTGTTGGGATTATAGGTGTGAGCCATCGCGTCTGACCACTCTACAGAAAATTTTTTAAAAATTTAGCTGGACGTGGTGCTGTGTGCCTGTAGTGATAGCTACATAGGAGGCTGAGGTGGGAGGCGCTCTTAAACCTGGCTCTGGGAAGTTTTGTAGTGATACTGTAGATTGTGACTGACAACGTTATCAGACTGTGGACCAATATATATTCTACCATGCCATGTGGATGAACATCCTAAGATCTCTCTTCTGAAGCATTTTTATTTTCCTTTTGTTGCTGTTGTATTTGTTAAGCTACCTTCACAAATTTAGGAATTTCCCTTAAAAATCAAAAGCTGTATTACATCAGTGAGTGTCTTTTATTAATAAATTAGAAAAGGCTAGTTGGATATTTAATTGCTGATTCTATGGATAAGCTTTTTTTTTTTTTAGATTTATTGGATATAAATATATAAGATACCTGCTAAGCACTTGTTGAGAAAGTGTGACCATGCAATGCAGCGCAGAGGGGGTGATGGTTTTAAATGTAAAAAGTGAGGGTAATGGCAAATGCCCATCAATGATAGATGGCATAAAGAAAATGTGGCATATATATACCATGGAATACTATGCAGCCATAAAAATGGATGAGTTCACGTCCTTTGCAGGTGAATGAAGCTGAGAACCATCATTCTCAGCAAACTGACACAGGAACAGAAAACCAAACACCACATGTTCTTACTCATAAGTGGATGTTGAACAATGAGAAGACAAGGACACAGGGAGGGGAACGTCACACACCGGGTCTGTCCGTGGGTGGGAGACTAGGGGAGGGATAGCATTAGGAGAAATATCTAATGTAGATGATAGATTGATGGGTGCAGCAAACCACCATGGCACGTGTATACCTATGTAACAAACCTGCACGTTCTACACATGTGTCCCGGAACTTAAAGTTTAATTAAAAAAAAAAAAAAAGGTGAGGGTAATGGTAGTCTAACGTAGATGCTATATAATGGTGACCTATTAAGTCATATGATTGATTGTTTGTTTGTTTGAGATGGAGTCTCGCTCTGTTGCCCAGGCTAGAGGGCAGTGGTGCAATCTCGGCTCACTGCAACCTCTGCCTCCCGGGTTCGAGTGATTAGCCTGCCTCAGCCTCCCAGGTAGCTGGGATTACAGGTGCCCACCACCATGCCCAGCTCTTTTTTTGTATTTTTAGTAGAGACAGGGTTTCACCGTGTTAGCCAGGATGGTCTCGATCTCCTGACCTCATGATGCGCCTGCCTTGACCTCCTGAGTGCTAGGATTACAGGTGTGAGTGTTTAGAACAGCTCTTTAAGCTAGTAAACCAGAGTGGAACAGTTGTGTATAAGTACTTTGGGTTGGAACCATAAATGTGCTGCTTTCCTACTCTCTGAGTATAGTGCAAAGACATGAAAATGGGACAACAATGATTAGCCTCTGCTTTACTGTTACCTGCATGGGGCCAGAATTGTGACCACTTAAAGTCCTATGCAGGGTAGATGGCCAGGCAGAAGTAAATACTAAGTCCTTGTCAAGAAGGCTTGGTCATGGAATATGGCAGGGAAACAGAGATGATAAAAGTAAATGAAATGAAGAGACTTACGTTGGTCTTCTTGGTGTACCCTCCATATCTTAACAATATTCTGGAAGAAAAGACTAAGGAAAATAAAGGCAAGGAGATTGGCAAAGAAGTAATAAATGAAAATGATGAAAGTTCTCACATTGAAAAGCCTGAAAAAATACCAAACAACAAATACTTTTTTAAAAGGCCACATCTTGTCAAAAAATAACAGATGTCGGTGAAGTTGTGGAGAAAAAGGAATGCGTATACACTGTTGGTAGGAGTGTAAATTAGTTCAACCGTTGTGGAAGAGAGTGTGGCCATTCCTCAAAAACCTAAAGACAGAAATACCATTCGAACCAGCCTAGGCAACATGGTGAAACCCCATCTCTACTAAAAAGTACAAAAAAATTAGCCAGGTGTGGGGGCAGGTGCCTGTAAATCCCAGCTGTTCGGGAGGCTGAGGCAGGAGAATCGCTTGAACCTGGAAGGCAGAGGTTGCAGTAAACCAGGATCGCACCACTGCACTCTAACCTGGGCAGCAGAGCAAAACTCTGTCTCAAAAAATAAAATAAAATAACCATTCAACCCAGCAATCCCATAACTGGGTATATACCCAAAGAAATATAAACCATTCTATTATAAAGACACATGCATGTGTATGTTCACTGCAGCACTATTCACAATAGCAAAGACATGGAATCAACCTAAATGCCCATCAATGATAGACTGGATAAAGAACATGTGATATATATACACCATGGAATACTATGCAGCCATAAAAAAAATGAGATTATATCCTTTGCGGGGACATGGATGGAGGTGGAGTCGATTATCCTTAACAAACTAACACAGGAACAAAACCAAATGCCGTATGTTCTCACTTATAAGTGGGAGCTGAATGATGGGAACACATGGACATACAGAGTAGAACAACACACACACCGGGGCTTGTTGGAGGGTGAGAGGAGGGAGAGGATTGGGGAAAATAACTAATGAGTACTAGGCTTAATACCTGGGTGATGAAATAATCTGTATAACAAACCTCCATGCCACAAGTTTACCTATGCAACAAAATTGTACATGTATCCCTGAACTTAAAATAAAACTTAGAAAAAAATTTATATTGTAAAATTTTAGATGCTACCAGAAAGAAAATACATCCTCTGTAAAAGTGGAGAAATCAGATTGACATTAACAGTATTGGAATAGGAAGCAGATAGTTTGATATTATTAGCAGAGTAACAGTATCAAAAACTTCTATACCTAGCTAACTATATTTCAAGAACATAGACAAAGAATGCAGTATTTATTTATTTTTGAGGCAGGGTCTCACTCTGTCACCCAGCCTGGAGTGTAGTGGCATAATCATGGCTCACTGCAGCCTCAGCCTCCTAGGCTCAGGTGATCCTCCCACCCACAACCCCCCCAGTAGCTGGGACTACAGGTGTGTGCCACCACACCTGGCTATTTTTTTGTAGACATGGAGTTTCACCATGTTGCCCAGGCTAGTCTCAAACTCCTGGACTCAAGTGATCCACCTGCCTTCGCCTCCCAAAGTGCTGGGATTATAGGCAGGAGCCACTGCACCTGACCAAGAATGTTATTTTTCAGATGTGCAAAGACAGATAGAATTCATTCATCAAGAAGAAAACTGAACAAGGAAGTAGTGGTAAGAAAGTGAACAAAAACAATTTTAAACTATATTTTTTATTCTAAATATTTTTAAAGTTTGTCTTTTTGCTAATAAGTGAATGTGGTAGAAAATTCAAACGACATAGGGTGTATACAGTAAAGAAGATGTAAATCTTCTTTTCTTTCCTAACTCCTAGTATTCATTTTTCCTTTTTAGACATAACCACTGTTACTATTAATAAGATCCTTCTGGCCGGGCATGGTGGCTTACGCCTGTAACCCTGGTACTCTGGGAGGCCAAGATGAATGGATCATCTGGGGTCAGGAGTTCGAGACCAGCCTGGCCAACATGGCAAAACCCTGTCTTTACTAAAAATACAAAAATTAGGCAGGTGTGGTCGTGGGTGCCTGTAGTCCCAGCTACTCAGGAGGCTGTGACAGGAGAATCACTTGAACCTGGGAGGCAGAGGTTGCAGTGAGCCAAAGACATGCCACTGCACTCCAGCCTGGGTGACACAGCGAGACTCCATCTCAAAAAAAATTAAGTAACATCCTTCTGGGGTTATTTTATGTGTGTAAATACATCTTGATATTTTCTATCAAAGGAGGATGTTGTTGGATTAAAAGCAAATAAGTAATAAAACATTGGACAATAGAAGAAATACAGGAGTAGAGAAGATTCAGGGAAATTAAAACATTTCAAGCTTTAGTTTCAGAGGAGGCTGCAATTACATAGACACGTTAAAAAGTTAAAGATGGCTGGGAGTGGGGCAGTGGTTCACGCCTATACTCTCAGCACTTTGAGAGGACGAGGTGGAAGGATCACTTGAATCCAGGAGTTCAAGACTAGCCTTGGCAAGATAGCAAGACCCCCACCTCTACAAAAACAGGAAAGGCTACATAACTAATCTAGGAATGTAATAAAACCTTGTGACAGCAATGTGAGAAGAGAAAATTATAGATCATTTTTCACATGTAAACACAGAAGAATCCAAAATAAAGTATTAACAGTTGAATCTAATAGGGCATTGGAAATGATACACAATGACTGAGTGCGGTATATCCCAGAAATCAAAAGTAAACATTAGAAAACTTTTGGGATTGTGCTAGATTTTTAAAACTATTTGATAGCCATTGGTGATACCTACTTTTAGCATATTAGGAACAGAGCATTATGTTCCTAGTTGGATGAAAAGTTATCTGTCAAAAACTTAAATCACATTACAGTTATGGAACTTTGAGAAGCATTCCCATCAAAGTCAAGAACAGGGTGATATTGTTCTGAAGGTTTTAGCCAATGCAGTAGGACAAGAAAATGAAATAAAGAGGTTTGGGGATTGAAAAGGGGAAAAACTGAATTGTCATAGTTTGCAGACAGTATTATCTGTTAAATATTTAACACAAAGAGAATCACCAGAGGTTATTAGAACAAATGAAAGTGCTCAAGGCCGAGTACGGTGGCTCACAGCTATTATCACAGCACTTAAGGAGGCAAAGGCAGGGGGATAGCTTGAGCCCAGGAGTTCAAGGCCTGCCTGGGTAACGTAGTAACATCCTGTTCTCCACCAAAAAAAGATGAAAAAAGACCCCCCCAAGAAAAAAGCTTTATAAGGTTTCTGGAATACAAGATCAATTCACAAAATTAATGGTGTTCTTAAATCCAGCAATAATAAAATGTAAACTGTAACAGAAAACAGATTGAGTATTCCTGATCCAAAAATCTGAAATCTGAAATGTTAGAAATTTTTTGAGTGCTGATACAATGCACAAAAGGTCATGATCAAAGGAAATGTTCGCTGGAGTGTTTCAGACTTTCAGATTAGGGATGATCAACCAGTAAGCATAATACAAATACAGTATTTCAAAATATGAAACTCTTTTTTTTTTTTTTTGGGAGACGAAATCTCGCTCTTGCCCCACAGGCTGGAGTGCAATGACGCGATCTTGGCTCACTGCAACCTCTGCTTCCTGGGTTCAAGCTGTTCTCCTGTCTCAGCCTCCCGAGTAGCTGAGATTATAGGCGCCTACCACCACGCCTGGCTAATTTTTGTATTTTTAGTAGAGACGGGGTTTCACCATGTTGGCCATGCTGGTCTCGAACTCCTGACCTCAGGTTATCCACCTGCCTCGGCCTCCCAAAGTGCTGGGATTAGAGGAGTGAGCCACCATACCCGGCTCCAATTTTTGTATTTTTAGTAGAGAGGGGGGGGTTTCACCATGTTGGCCAGGCAGGTGTCGAACTCCTGACCTCAGGTGATCCACCCGCCTTGGCCTCCCAAAGTGCTGGGATTACTGGGATTACAGGTGTGAGCTATTGCACCTGACCCTGAAACTCTTCTTTCCAAGCATTTCAGGGATACTCAACCTGTACTATTTATAAGAATTACAAAATCAGTGAGGTAGATAGGAATAAATCTAATAAAATATGTTTTTTGTTTGTTTGTTTTGTTTTTTGAGACGGAGTCTCGCTCTGTCACCCAGGCTCGAGTGCAGTGGCGCAATCTCGGCTCACTGCAAGTTCTGCCTCCCAGGTTCACACCATTCTCCTGCCTCAGCCTCCTAAGTAGCTGGGACTACAGGTGCCTGCCACCACGCCTGGCTAATTTTTTGTATTTTTTGTAGAGACAGGGTTTCACCGTGTTAGCCAGGATGGTCTAGATCTCCTGACCTCATGATTCACCTGCCTCAGCCTCCCAAAGTGCTGAGATTACGGGCATGAGCCACCATGCCCAGCCTAAAATATGTATTTTTATGAAGAAAAGGATTACTAGGGGACATAACGGAAGACCTAAGTAAACAAAGCTCAAGGGTATCATTTATCTCCAAATTAATAAAAAAAATTAAGGTAGTTCCATTGAAGTCTCACAAAGTACTTTTTACGGAACCCCCCACAAAAAAAAAAAAAAAAAAAAAATTTTTTTTTTTTTTTTTTGAGGTGGAGTTTCCCTCTGTCACCTAGGCTGGAGTACAGTGGCACAATCCTAGCTCACTGCAGACTCTAACTCCTGGGCTCAAGCAATCCTCCTGCCTCAGCCTGCCAAATAACTGGTACTACAGATGTGTGCCACCATGCTTGACTAATTAAAAAAAGAGAGAGATGGATGGGGTCTCTCTGTGTTGGCCAGGCTGGTCTCAAACTCCTTGCCTCAGGCAATCCTCCCTCCTTGACCTCCCAGAGTGCTGGGCTTACAGGCATGAGCCAGTGTGCTCAGCCTTAAATTCTATTTCTTATAAGTAAGCTTATAAGAATAGCCAAGATAATTTTGAGGAAAGCTTAAGAAGATAGCTTGAATGGCCAGATATTAAGACTTAATGTTGGTGTGGTGTGGTGACTCACCCCTATAAATCCTAGCGATTTTGGGAGGCCAAGGCAGGAGGAGCCCAGAAGTTTGAGACCAGCCCTGGCAATATGGTGAGACCCTGTCTCTACAAAAAAAAAAAAAAATTCGCCATATGTGGTGGCATGGACTGGTAGCCCCAGCTACTCAAGAGGCTAAGGTAGGAGAATCACTTGAGCCCAGGAGGTCGAGGCTGCAGTGAGCTGTGATCACGCCAATGCACTCCAGCCTGGGCAATAGAACAAGACTTTGTCTCAAATCTAGAAAAGACAATGTTAAGTGAGGTGATTATTACAGAGGATGCGTTAGATTTAATCATTAATCCCTGGAGCAAAGTAAAGACCCAGAAACAATCTTGTGCATATATGGGGACTACTTGGATCATGGTACAGGTGAAATTAAAAATTAGTGTAGGATCCAGACTTGTTAGTCAGGTGGGGAAAAAATTAACAAATATTGCAGCCATAAAAAAGAATGAGTTCATGTCCTTTGCAAGGACATGGATGAAGCTAGAAGCCATCATTCTCAGCAAACTGAGAAAAGAAAACCAAACACTGCATGTTTTCACTCATAAGTGGCAGTTGAACAGTGAGAACACATGGACACAGAGAGGGGACTATTACACACTAGGGCCTGTCGGGGGATGGGGGGCAAGGGGAGGGGAGAGCATTAGGACAAATACCTAATGCATGCGTGGCTTAAACATAGATGATGGGTTGATAGGTGCAGCAAATCACCATGGCACATCTATATCTATGTAACAAACCTGTACATTTTGCACAGTATCCCAGAACTTGAGGTAAAATTTAAAAAATAAAATCTCTAGCTCTAAAGGTAAGGAATGCATGGGTTAGTGGAATAAATTAAATGACACTACAAATTCAGCAGTTGGACAAAATCTGAAAGTAGCCTATTGTATTAGTCTGCTCTCACATTGCTATAAGGAAATATATGAGACTGGATAATTTATAAAGAAAAGAGATTTAACTGGCACACAGTTCTGCAGGCTGTACAGGGAGCATGGCAGCATCAGCTTTTGGGGAGGCCACAGGGAACTTAGAATCATGGCAGAAAGCAAAGTGGGAGCCAACACTTAGAGAAGGAGGAAGAGAGTGAGAAGGGGGAGGTGCCATACACTTTTAAATAACCAGATCTCATGAGGACTCTATCAGGAGAACAGCACCAAGTTTAGCACCAGGATAATACTAAAGTGTTCACGAAGGATACACCTCCATGATCCAGTCACCTTCCACCAGGTCCCACCTCCAACACTGGGTATTAAGATTTTACGTGAGATTTGGGCGGGGACAAATATCCAAACTATATCAGCTATTCTGAGGGACAGCTGGCCTGATCTCTTCACCAAGTTGATGTCGTGTAAAGTAAAGGGTGCAGGGAGTCAGGAGAGCACTCTTAAAGGTTATAAGTGATTTAAGAGATATAAAAACCAAATGTAATATATGGACTTTGATTGGATCTTGATAAGAATAAACTGGGAATAACACTTTTTTGTAAAGCTGTTGGCAAGGGCCAGGTGCGGTGGCTTATACCTGTGATCCCAGTACTTTGGGAGGCTGTGGTGGGCCGATCACCTGAGGTTGGGAGTTTGAGACAAGCCTGACCAACATGGAGAAACCCCATCTCTACTAATAATACAGAAAAATTAGCTGGGTGTGGTGGTGTATGCCTGCAATTCCAGCTACTCGGGATGCTGAGGCACGAGATTCACTTGAACCTGGGAGGTGGAGGTTGCAGTGAGCCGAGATTACTCCATTGCACTCCAGCCTGGGCAACAAGAGCAAAACTCCATCTCTGGAAAAAAACAAAACAAAACAAAACAAAAGCTGTTGGCAAGGTTTAAATATGAGTCAGGTATTAGATGATGACAATAAAGAATTGTTAATTTTGAAAAAAAATTTAACATATAAAAATTAAGAGAAAAAAATTGGCTAAGCTCAGTGGCTCATGTCTGTAATCCCAGCACTTTGGGAGGCTGGGATGGGTGGGCGGATCACATGAGGTCAGGAGTTTGAGACTAGCCTGGCCAACATGGTGAAACCTCGTCTCTACTAAAAATACAAAAATTAGCCAGGCATGATGGCACACACCTGTAATCTCAGCTACTCAAGAGGCTGAGGTAGGAGAATTGCTTGAACCCAGGATGCAGAGGTTGCAGTGAGCCTAGATCACGCCATTGCACTCCAGCCTGGGTGACAGAGCAAGACTCTGTTTCAAATAAAGGAAAAAAATAATGCAGGAATTTTAAGAGCATTGAAAAACTGACAGGAGGCTGGTGTGGTGGCTCACACCTCTAATCTCAGCACTTTGGGAGCCTCAGGTGGGCGGATCATGAGGTCAGAAGTACGAGACCTGCTTGGCCAATGTGGTGAAACCCTGTCTCTACTAAAAATACAGAAAGTAGCCAGGCGTGGTGGTGTGTGCCTGTAATCACAGCTACTTGGGAGGCTGAGGTAGGAGAACAGCGTAAACGCAGGAGGCAGAGGTTGCAGTGAGCCAAGGTCCCACCACTACTGCACTCCATCTATCCTGGAACAGAGGGAGACTCCATCTCAAAACAAAACAAAACAAAACTGACAGGAGTGTGAGGAATTACCAAACCAAGAAGGGAGGAGGAAATCCAGAGAGTTCCCAGGCACGTTGGCTGAACCAGAAGAGATTGCTGAAAGACCAAGCAGTACTTTTGACGCACTCATGAATCTAGAAGGACAATAGAGGCTAGGATCTACCAATATAGGGAGCCTAGAGTTTACTCCACATATTTCAATGTATACTGAAGGGTTCCGCCTGGGAATAAGGGTGAGCTAGATGTAAGCCAGCCTTTCTGTGAATTTTATTCATCTGTATAGCCCAGTTATTGCAAGCACTGAAATTTAATTAAGTTGATTATAAGTGGCTAGTATCCTAGATGATTGACAAAATAAATGTACTAAATGAAAACTATCTCTAGGGGAAGACATTTTCCTACACCTCAACGTATTTCTGTAATTCTAAGATGTACACTTTTTTCACATTAGTATTTATTTATTTATTTATTTATTTTTTTGAGATGGAGTCTCGCTCTGTCGCCCAGGCTGGAGTGCAGTGGCTGGATCTCAGCTCACTGCAAGCTCCGCCTCCCGGGTTTACGCCATTCTCCTGCCTCAGCCTCCTGAGTAGCTGGGACTACAGGCGCCTGCCACCTCGCCCGGCTAATTTTTTATATTTTTTAGTAGTGACGGGGTTTCACCATGTTAGCCAGGATGGTCTCGATCTCCTGACCTCGTGATCCACCCGTCTAGGCCTCCCAAAGTGCTGGGATTACAGGCTTGAGCCACCGCGCCCGGCCCACATTAGTATTTAAAATGGAAGTATAGGCTGGACGCGGTGGCTCATGCCTATAATCCCAATACTTTGGGAGGCTGAGGCAGGTGGATCACGAGGTCAGGAGGTCAAGACCATCCCGGCTAACATGGTGAAACCCTGTCTCTACTAAAAATACAAAAATTAGCCGGGCATGGTGGCGGGTGCCTGTAGTCCCAGCTATTCGAGAGGCTGAGGCAGGAGAATGGCATGAACCCGGGAGGTGGAGCTTGCAGTGAGCTGAGGTCGTGCCACTGCACTCGAGCTTGGGTGACAGAGTGAGACTCTGTCTCAAGAAAAAAAGAAGGAAAAGAGGTATATCAGATGTTATGACATTTTAAATTGCTGCCAGGAGGCAGTTGTAACATGGTTGGCATTACCTGCACATGAGCAGACTTGGTTGTCATTTGTGGTATCACTGAAAAACTGTATTTTTTAGTCAGACCATTTAAAATGACCACTTAAGAAAGGGCAGCGAATTCTAGTTGTGATCTGAAAATCTGTGGGCTTCTTCTGGTAAGATTAAAATAACCTCAGTATTAGACCTTGCCAAATGAATGTCGTTGGCTTAGAAGAAAACTCCCGGAGACATAGTGTGGCACTATTTACTATTTAGAAATGCAACATTAAAAAAAGAAAAGAAAAAGGAAATGCAGCATCATTACACTGCTGGGCTTAATTGGAGGAAAAAAGAAAAGAAAAAAAAAAAACAAAAAAAAAACATCACCTTTGTTTTTAGTAGCCCAGGCAGCAGCACTGTTTGGAAAAACTGAAAATCTATGACCCTGGGTGGGAAAAAGGATTCAGAAGATTCAGATTCTGAATGTGAGTTATTAGAAATACCTTAACCAGTTTTATATTTTTCTTTTTGTATAAGAGCAACATGATAAAAATGCATATCTAGTTGCATAAAAAGCTTCCAGTAAGAAGTAAAAATTCTAAGCCATAGAAGTCATTATATACTTTGGTTGGGATTATTTTTTGTTTCTTAGTACTACCTGAAATAAATGTTATGTCTTACAATTAGCTGTATCTTAAATTTGATTAAATGCTGTTCAGTGTCCAGACATGCAGCAAGACAAGTTAACATGAATTATTACTAGAAGAAACAGTTTAGATCGGCAGTGGACCACAGGGCTCCACGTATTCTGGAATTAATGTCAGTGATTATAAAAGAACAATATTTAACACATCAAAAGAAATAAAGGAGATTTCTGTAGAAAACCTAAAATTCTGAAATTATCACAGATTCTAAAAAATCAAATAGAAAATCTAGAAATGAAAAATACAAAAACTCAAGTCTGTTTAGGATGGTTTTTTTCCAGCATATAAAACATAATGGAGACCAGCTTCGGCAACATTTATGGGGAAATCTCATCTCAACAAAAAATAGAAAATTAGCCAAGCATGATGCCTTGCACTTGTGGTCCCAGCTACTTGGGAGGCTGAGGTGGGAGGATCGCTCAAGCCTGGGAGGTCAAGACTGCAATGAGCTGTGATTATGTCACTGCACTTCAGCCTGAGTGACAGAACCAGACCTTATCCCAAAAAAAAGGCCGGGCGCGGTGGCTCAAGCCTGTAATCCCAGCACTTTGGGAGGCTGAGACAGGCGGATTACGAGGTCAGGACATCGAGACCATCCTGGTTAACATGGTGAAACCCCGTCTCTACTAAAAAATACAAAAAACTAGCCAGGCGAGGTGGCAGGCGCCTGTAGTCCCAGCTACTCGGGAGGCTGAGGCAGGAGAATGGCGTAAACCCGGGAGGCGGAGCTTGCAGTGAGCTGAGATCCGGCCACTGCACTCCAGCCCGGGCGACAGAGCGAGACTCGGTCTCAAAAAAAAAAAAAAAAAAAAAAGGAAAAATAGTAATTGAGAGAATTAGTAGTAATTGAGAGAATTAGTGATCTGAACGATGACTCAAAAGAGGCTCTAGAATAAAGCATGAAAAGACAGTACAGGAGAGTGTAGGAGGCATAGTTAAAAGGTCTGTTGTGTCTTATTAAAGTCTCAAAGAAGAGGGACATTGGGGTATCAACTGTATTTAATGATACTGGCTAAGGATTTTCCAAAAGTAATACAATCAGACTTTAGAATTAAGAAGCCTAATGAATACCAAGCAGGATTGAGAAAAAAAAACCTATCCTTAGGCATGTCATAGTGAAACTGTAGAAATAAAGACAAAGTCTCAAAAGCAACCAGGAGAAAACATTTCAGCTTCCAAGGAGCAAAAATATCTGACCTTTGACTTTTAGTTATAGCAATTGTAGAAGCCAGAATATCTTCAATATGCTGAAATAAAACAACTGCCAACATAGAATTTTATTTGCTGTGAAAATATCCTATAATTTCGAAGTAAAGGTGAAATAGATACTATCATACAAAACAAAATAATAACAGAATTTACCAACAAATATGTGCTAAAGGAAATGCTAAAGAAGTTTTTGGGCAGATGGAAAAAGAACTCAGATGAAAAGTTGGAGCTTCAGGAAGGATGAAGAACAATAAAAAGTTAATGTGCTGTCTATCTTGATAAACTCTGTTATACAGAACAATGGTAATATCTTGTTGGGTTTAAATGACAATAACGTATAAACCAGAAGGGAAGAAGGAAGACACAGAATAATTAAATGGCGTAAATTGTTCCTAGTTTCTTTCATTATCCAGGAAAAGGTAAAAGAATCAGCTAACACTAGACTTCAATATATCAAAAATGCACGAGTACACAAATATTGTACTCTAGTTCATAGTTTGTTTCTCACAAGGGTGTAGGGTTAGCAGTTCTGAAACTACCTGGTGTATACTTGGATTGAACAAGTAAACAAGTAAACATTGTAGATATTGAGATCCAGACTTGGAATGTCAGAGAAAGAAATAAGGAAAGGAAGAAAACTAGTATGAACCTTTGGTGTTCAGTTAGAATCAGAGATGTCAATATGAACTCAAAGTTTTATATATGTATATACATGTATAGATTGATTCAAAATAAACATACATGCATTTGTATGTCTTGGGTTACACACATACATTTCCTAGCTCAGTCCACTAGGGGGGACCTTGAAGCATTCACACCCGAGTAACATGAGCATTCCTAGTGCCAGACCCTGATTTTTTATTTTATTTTATTTTGTTTTATTTTACTTTAAGTTCTGGGATACATGTGCAGAACGTGCAGGTTTGTTACATAGGTATACATGTGCCGTGGTAGTTTGCTGCACCTATCAACCCGTCATCTAGGTTTTAAGCCCTGCATGCATTAGGTATTTGTCCTAACACTCTTCCCTCCCCTTGTCCCCCATCCCCCGACAGGCCCCCATGTGTGATGTTCCCCTCCCTGTGTCCATGTGTTCTCATTGCTCAACTGCCACTTATGAGTGAGAACGTGCAGTGTTTGGTTTTCTATTCCTGTGTTAGTTTGCTGAGAATGATGGTTTCCAGCTTCATCCATGTCCCTGCAAAGGACATGAAATCATTGTTTTTTATGACTGCATAGTATTCTATGGTGTATATGTGCCACATTTTCTTTATCCCGTCTATCATTGATGGGCATTTGGGTTGACTCCAAGTCTTTGCTATTGTAAATAGTGCTGCAATAAACTTACGTGTGCATGTGTCTTTATAGTAGAATGATATGTAATCCTTTGGGTATATACCCAGTAATGGGATTGCTGGGTTGAATGGTATTTCTGGTTCTAGATGCTTGAGGAATCGCCATACTGTCTTCCACAATGGTTGAATTAATTTACACTCCCACCAACAGTGTAAAAGCATCCCTATTTCTCCACATCCTCGCCAGCATCTGTTGTCACCTGACTTTTTAATAATCACCATACTAAATGGCATGAGATGGTATCTCGTTGTGGTTTTGATTTACATTTCTCTAATGACCAGTGATGATGAGCTTTTTTTCATGTGTTTGTTAGCCGCATAAATATCTTCTTTTGAGAAGTCTGTTCATATCCTTCACCCACTTTTGGATGGGATTGTTTGGTTTTTCTTGTAAATTTGTTTAAATTCCTTGTTGACTCTGGATGTTTGTCAGATAGATAGATTGCAAAAATTTTCTCCCATTCTGTAAGTTGCCTGTTCACGCTGATGATAGTTTCTTTTGCTGTACAGAAGTTCTTTAGTTTAATTAGATCCCATTTGTCTATTTTGGCTTTTGTTTCAATTGCTTTTGGTGTTTTAGTCATGAAGTCTTTGCCCATGCCTGTGTCCTGAATGATATTGTGTAGGTTTTCTTCTATGGTTTTTATGGATTTAGGTTTTACATTTAAGTCTTTAATCCATCTTGAGTTAATTTTTATGTAAGGTGTAAGGAAGGGGTCCAGTTTCTGTTTTCTACATATGGCTAGCCGGTTTTCCCAGCACCATTTATTAAATAGGGAATCCTTTCCCTATTGCTTATTTCTGTCAGGTTTGTCGAAGATCAGATGGCTATAGATGTGTGGTGTTATTTCTGAGGCCTCTGTTCCGTTCCATTGGTCTATGTATCTGTTTTGGTACCAGTACCATGCTGTTTTGGTTACTGTAGCCTTGTAGTATAGTTTGAAGTCAGGTAGCATGATGCCTCCAGCTTTGTTCTTTTTGCTTGGGATTCTCTTGGCTATACAGGCTCTTAAAAAAAAAAGTTCCGTATGAAATTTAAAATAGTTTTTTCTAATTCTGTGAAGAAAGTCAGTGGTAGCTTGCAGACCCTGATTTTTAAATACTATTATTCAGTACAAGAAAGCAGAGCTCCTTGAAATAATAGTTGATTCCAGGACTAGAGCAGGGAAAATGCAAGATCAGTCTATAACATCTTGTGGTGCCAGAAAGTAAAGATATGCACAAAAAAGTAAGAGGAAATGTCCAAAGGATACAGGAACCAACCTGAAAGGGTTATCAATGGCCCAAATTAGAACAATTATAGTAACAAAATGATAATATTGGATTAAACCTGTAGAAAAAAATAAATGTGCCTGAGTCCATACTGAAATGAATGAATGAATGTGTAGAGACTGAACAGCTCTCCCTAACAGAAGAATTCCAATTAAGAATTTTGGAGGATTGTAGGAATAAAATATTACCTTCATCAAATACTACAGTAATAATTGCAGGCAAAATCTATCATTGGGTGCTAAAATTAGTGGACAAAAGTTTGATGAGAAACAGGGTATTTGCGCCCGGGCGCGGTGGCTCAACCCTGTAATCCCAGCACTTTGGGAGGCCGAGATGGGCGGATCACGAGGTCAGGACATCGAGACCATCCTAGCTAACACGGTGAAACCCCGTTTCTACTAAAAATACAAAAAAAAACTAGCCGGGCGAGGTGGCGGGCGCCTGTGGTCCCAGCTACTCGGGAGGCTGAGACAGGAGAATGGCGGGAACCCGGGAGGCGGAGCTTGCAGTGAGCTGAGATCCAGCCACTGCACTCCAGCCTGGGCGACAGTGCGAGACTCCGTCTTAAAAAAAAAAAAAAAAAGAAAAGAAACAGGGTATTTGCATAGTCTCAGAATATCTCCTTATATTTCTTAATTACAAAAGGAAAAATAGTAACTTTACTGTAGAGAAACTCAGAAGATATCTTAACCAAGAAATCAAGATTACCATCGCCAGTAATAAGACATTGTCATTATAGACTCTGTAATAGGATGCACTGAGGAGGTCACAATGTCACTTAGCTGTTATTGTTTCCAAATGCATAACCTCAATCCAATCATGAGAAAACATCAGACAAAGCCAGTTGAAGGAAATAAAGTACCTGACCATTACTCTTCAAAATTGTCAAAGCCATTTAAAAAAAGAAGAAATTGAGGATTGTAAGAGTAAAGAAACATGACAGCTACTTGCACTGTGGGATACTGGGCCAGAAAAAGGACTTTAGTGAAAATACTGATGAAATTTGAATAATATGTTTAGGTTACTAGTTAATAGTATCGTATCATTGTTAATTTCCTGGTTTTGGTCATTGTACTATGATTATATAAGATTCTAATATTAGGAGCAGCTGAGTGAAAGCTATTCTGTACTATTTTGCAACTTTTTTGTAAATCTAAAACTATTTCAGGCGAGGCGCAGTGACTCAGCACTTTGGGAGGCTGGGGCGGGTGGATAGCTTGAGCTCAGGGGTTCAAGATCAGCCTGGACAACATGGTAAAATTTTGTCTCTACCAAAAATACAGTAATAAAAAAAAAAAAAATTAGCAGGGCGTGGTAGTGTGATCCCAGCTACTTGGGAGGCTGAAGTGGGAGGATCTCTTGAGCCTGGGAGGCAGAGGTTGCACTGAGCTGTGATGGTCCCATTGTACTCCAGCCTGAACAACAGAGTGAGACCCTATCTCAAAAAATAAAAAATAAAACTATTTCAAAAGAGAAAGTAAGTGGTTAAACAAATTGTGGTATATTCATACAATGGAATGCTGTCTAGCAATAGAAAGGATGAACTGTTTATACACACAGCAGAATGGATGAATCTCAGAATAATTATGCTGAGTGAAAGACCTCATAAGAAATAGTATGATTCCATTTATATGAAATTTTAGAAAATGTAATCTAGCTGAGAGCAGTGGCTCACGCCTCTAATCCCAGCACTTTGGGAGGCTGAGGCAGGTGGATCACCTGAGGTCAGGAGTTCAAGACCAGCCTGACCAACATGGAGAAACCCCGTCTTTACTAAAAATACAAAAAAATTAGCCGGGGTGGTGGCGCATGCCTATAATCCCAGCTACTCGGGAGGCCGAGGCAGGAGAATCACTTGAACCCGGGAGGCAGAGGTTGCAGTGAGCCAAGATCGCGCCATTGCACTCCAGCTTGGGCAAAAAGAGCGAAACTCTGTCTCAAAAAAAAAAAAAAAAAAGAAAATGTAATCTATAGTGACAGAAAACAAATCAGTAGTTGCCTGGTCATAGAGACAAGGTCACAGGCAGAGAGGAGTGGGAGGGAGGGATACAAACGGGCACCAGGATACTTTTGGGAGTAATAGATACGTTCACTATCTTAATTCTGGTGATGATTTCATGAGTGTATATGTGTCAGAACTTAAAGTTATACACTTTAAATGTGTGCATTTTATAGTATGTCAACTATACTAAAATAAAGTTGTTTTTATTTTTAATGCATAATATAATTTTTAGGACATCCATTAAAGTTCTAGAACGGGCATGGTTGGCTCACGCCTGTAATCCTAGCACTTGGGGAGGCCAAGATGAGAGAATCACTTGAGTCCAGAAATTTGAGACTAGCCTGGTCAACATAGCGGGACCCCATCTCTTCAAAAAAATATAAAAATTAGCCAGACATAGTGGTGCATACCTATAGTCCCAGCTACTTGGGAAGTTGAGGTGGGAGGAATGCTTGAGCCCAGGAGTTAAAGGCTACAGTGAACTATGACTGTGCCATTGCACTCCAGCCAGGTGACAGAGCAATACCCTGTCTGTTAAAAAATATATATATAATATATATAATATGTACAATATAAAAAAAATATATAAGCCTATATTATTTCCAGACTAACGGAGGGGAGACAATGAGATAAATAGTCAAATATTCTAAAAGAAGGCATAAAGAAGAAAAAAAGGAACATAGAACATGTAAAACAAATAGTAAATTCATCATAAAATTCAAGAAATAAATCAGTACCGACATTACTGATATATACTAAATTTATATAAAATTTATATGAATATATACTAAATATTCCAGTTAAAGAGATATATAGGATTTAATGGAAGAAGAAAATGTATGTGCTATGTAAAAGAGAAACAACTACAATGTAAAGATGTGGAAAGATTGTAAACAAGATGAAAATAGATACATCCCATATTATCCAAAGTACAATATTTAGGGGTTTGCAGTAAGGGATAAAACTATTAGATAATGCTAACTTTTAGGTTAGAGGAATGCAGCGTTGTACTTGGAAGGGAAACTTGGGGTTTAGACAATAATAAGGTTGTTTACATAAGTGTTTGTTTTATGAAAATTCGTTATGCTCCACGTTTGATTTTTATACACTTTTCCCATATGAGTATTCTATTTCACAATTTATTTTTAATTTTTAACTTTTTAAATTTTTTTTGAGACGGAGTCTCTCTCTGCCCCCAGGCTGGAGTGCAGTGGCGTGATCTCAGCTTACTGCAACCTCCGTCTCCCAAGTTCAAGCAGTTCTCCTGCCTCAGCCTCCCAAGTAGGTGGGACTACAGGCGTGCACCACTATGCCCGGCTAATTTTTGTATTTTTAGTAGAGACAGGGTTTTTCCATATTGGCCAGGCTGTTCTCAAACTCCTGACCTCAGGTGATGCGCCTGCCTCGGCCTCCCAAAGTGCTGGGTTTACAGGTGTGAGCCACTGCACCCAGCCTTAATTTTAAAATAATAGAGACAGTGTTTTGATATGTTGACCAGGCTGATTTCAAACTCCTGATGCTCCTGCTTCAGCTTCCCAGAGTGTTGGGGTTACAGGCATATGCCACTGTGCTACATTTTTTTTTTTTAGGTAAAAAACCAAACAGCAACTAACACATGGCCCAGACAAACAATCAGTAATTTGGGAGCAATTGGTTTGCCTTATAGAAAAGTAAATCTTTTAGAAAAGTATGCCTCACAACATACAGAAAAAGACACTTGTAACTGTATTGAAGACCTAAATAGAAGGGAAAGCAAAATTTAACTGTTAAGAGAAAATTCAGGAAAAAATTTCTGTGCTCTTACGGTACAAGATAATTTTTTTTTTTTTTTCGAGATGGAGTCTTGCTCTGTCACCCATGCTGGAGTGCAGTGGCACGATCACGGCTCACTGCAAGCTCCACTCCTGGGTTCACACCATTCTCCTGTCTCAGCCTCCCAAGTAGCTGGGACTATAGGTGCCCGCCACCACGCCCGGCTAATTTTTTGTATTTTTAGTGGAGACGGGGTTTCACCGTGTTAGCCAAGATGGTCTCGATCTCCTGACCTCGTGATCCACCTGCCTCAGCCTCCCAAAGTACTGGGCTTACAGGCGTGAGCCACTGGACCCAGCAAAAAAATTAAAACTGATAATAGTAAGTAATATAATCATATGAGGAAATGGAAAGTCACTGTTGTTTGAAGTATAAACTGGTGCAGCCTTTTTGGAAAATAATCACAATATCTCGAAAGATTAAAAATGAAGATTGAAAATACCTCTAACATTTTCTCTTCTATGCATATAAACTAGAGGAATTTCTCAAGGAGATTGGGTAAGAATGTTTGTTGTATTATTTGTAACAGTGGAAAAAGTATACAGTAAATCTGTTCAAGACTAGGTAAACTAATGTAGTATCCACAAAATGGATAACAGTGAAACTATAATGTATTGTTTTCTTTTTCAGGCTATTCACATGGATTATTTTGGTTGTAGGTTAAATATGTTATGTATTATAACCCTCTCCATCTGTGTAGGAACAGATTTGCTAGTTTACGTTTGTAGAGTTTTCCCTTAAGTGATCATTATTACTGATATTTCCCTAAATTCAAGATTTTTTTCCTTAAACATTGACTTCTCTTAATCTATTCAGGGAAAATAGTAGTATTCAAAAATTTATTTTGCTTCTTCATTATTTATGCTTTTTTGTAGGACTAATGTTTCAAGCCAGACTCCCTCTGCCAAAAGAAGTTTGGGATTTCTTCCTCAGCCAGCTCCTCTTTCTGTTAAAAAACTGAGGTGTAACCAGGATTACACTGGCTGGAATAAACCAAGAGTGCCCCTTTCCTCTCACCAACAGCAGCAACTGCAGGGGTAGGTTAATTCTTTCATTTTACTTTCTTTTTTATAAAGTGATTCAATAGAAGTGTGCTTTGGTGTAAAACATGATTAAAGGAGTCACATTAAAGTTCTAAAATATTTAGAAATTAGATCACTTATTAAAGATTTGTTACATCCATAAGTAATGTTAACTTCCTTTTCTGTTCGCCAAACAGTTTTAGAACTTTGGAATATATATAATATTCATTTTAAAGCAGAAAATGTATATTTTCCAACCCGTTAACACTTCATTCTGCGGCTGAGATACTTTCAACATTTTTTATATATTTTCCCTAGTTTCTTCATGGTTATATATTTATTAAACACAAAAAGGAGATCATAGTATAATAACTGTAGTAATTATAGTAGCTATCTTTTTAATTTTTTTTTTTTAATAGAAATGGGGCCTCACTATGTTGCAGGTTGGTAGAATTCCTGGCCTCAAGCAATCCTCTCTCCTCAGCCTCCCAAAGTGCTGGGATAACAAGCATGAGCCACTGTGCCTGGCCAGTAGCTCTGTTACCTAAAGTATTTATTGTGTGCCAGATACTGTCTGCTAAGTGTTTAAATTGATTTTTTTCCATTTATTTATTTATTTTTTTTATTTTTTTATTTTTTTTGAGACGGAGTCTCGCTCTGTCGCCCAGGCTGGAGTGCAGTGGCGCGATCTCGGCTCACTGCAAGCGCCGCCTCCCGGGTTGACGCCATTCTCCTGCCTCAGCCTTCCGAGTAGCTGGGACTACAGGCGCCCACCATCTCGCCCGGCTAGTTTTTTTGTATGTTTTTTTTAGTAGAGACGGGGTTTCACCGTGTTAGCCAGGATGGTCTCGATCTCCTGACCTCGTGATCCACCCGTCTCGGCCTCCCAAAGTGCTGGGATTACAGGCTTGAGCCACCGCGCCCGGCCTTTTCTTTTAAATCTTCGCGACAAGTCTTTGAGATAGCTATATTAACAATCTGGTTTTATGAATAAAGTAAGACTTAGCAAAGTTAATTAACTTGCTCAAAGTGATATAGTCAGTAGTACAGCAGTAGTAAATCCGGGCAGTTGTGCTCCAATTGTGTTCTTAATCACTATGCTATATTGCTTCTCTGTTTCTTTTTCACTGCACATTAATCTTGGCACCCTTGTATATTAACACAGAACTTTCAACCACGTAAGTGTGCATTTAGGTTTCCCTTTTTTCCAAATATAATTCAAGCTAGAATGAACATTGTTATACACATATGTATGGTTTTAATGCTTGTTGGAACTTTTCTATAGGATATAATATTGGAAGTAAAATTGTTAAGGATTAAGACTACGGAAGGCAGTTTGAAATTTTTAATTATTTTTACCAGACTGCTCTCTCATAACCTATCAACTTATTTGTTTTTAATCTCACTCAAAGTACTGCTTTTATACCAGCTTTAAACTTACAACATTACTTGAATGAGTGGTATATGCCAAGTGGCTTATTCATAGTCGTTTATATGCTTCATATATTTGCAGAAAACATCATAAAATTTGCAGTGAAAACAATTCACTCTCCTTTCTGCTTACCTGTTGCTTTCTCTAATCTTCATCTTTTCTACTCTTTCTTCTATGATGTTTACTTTCCAGTCAAATGCTTAATTTCCTTTGTTCTTCATTCTAATTGTTCTACTTCAGTTATCTTGCTGCCTCCTAACCAGATAACATTTTATATTGGTCTTATCTATCCCATTTCATAACCATTTTTCATCTGGGTCTTTGTCTCTGTCTACCCTGATCTTACTTGTTTCATTTTCCTATTGCCTTCTCTTGTATATTTTTTAGTTTACTTGTGGTTTCTGTTATTCACCTCCTTCAGACTCTTTTCAGAGCCTTGTGAGTTGCCACCCTTGGTGCTCTAGGCTCCTCCAGTGTTTCTTTCATTTCTGTATAGTACCTATACCCATCTCTAGAAATAACATTTTTGAGCAAAACTCTGTCTCAAAAAGAAAAAAAAAAAAAAGATTCAAACTAAGGATCACAATGGACAAGCAAGAATACATGAAATGACAAATACTTGAACTCAGAAAAGATGGAGAAGAAAAGGTGTATTGAAAATGAAGTTTTAAATTGAAGATACCCAAGTGAAAATAATTTCAAATGAAAATGGGCTTTAAAAAGGAAAGTCGGAAAAGAAAAAAAAAAAGAAGAAGTATAAAAAACCAGAAAGGGCCGGGCACAGTGGCTCATCCCTGTAATCCTAGCACTTTGGGAGGTGGGTGGATCGCCTGAGGTCAGGAGTTCGAGACCAACTTGACCAGTATGGTGAAACTCCGTCTCTACTAAAAATACAAAAATTAGCCAGACATGGTGGCGTGTGTCCATAATCCCAGCTACTCAGGAGGCTGAGGCAGGAGGATTTCTTGAACACAGGAGGTGGGGGTTGCAGTGAGCTGAGATTGCACCACTGCACTCCAGCCTGAGTGACAGAGTGACACTCCATCTCAAAAAAAAAAGCCAGAAAGAAAGTAGTTGAATTAGAAAAAGGCAAAGAATACACCCATATTACATATAATTAGTGTCCCAGAAGAAGAAGATCAAAGCATTGAGACAGAAGTAGTGTTAAAAAACTATAATCCTGCTGGCATGGTGACTCATGCCTGTTATACCATCACTTTGGGAGGCAGAGGTGGGTAGATCTCTTGAGCCCAGGAATTCGAGACCAATCTGGGCAACATAGTGAAACCCCATCTCTACAAAAAGTACAAAAATTAGCTGGGCTTGGTGGCGTGCACCTGTGGTCCCAGATACTCAGGGGACTGGGGCAGGAGGATTGCTTGAGCCCAGGAGGTCAAGGCTGCAGTGAGCCGTGATAGTCCACTGCATTTCAGCCTGGGAGACAGAGAACGAGACCTTGCCTAAAAAAAAAAAACAACAAAAAAACTATAATCCAAGAAAACTTCACTGAAATAAAAGTCTTGAATCTATATATTGAAAGAGTTTTCCAGGTATCTGGAAAATTGACCTAGAATATTCAAGACAAATCTTAGTAGAACTATTAGACTTTAAAGACAAGGAAGATCCTCAGTTCCTTAATCAAAAAGATGAAATAATTTACAAGGGCAACAGAAATAGACTGGCATCAGACTTCTCAAAATCATCATGCAGAGCAGGATAACATTAACATCATTTTCAAGAAACTCGATGAAAGGAGGCGTGAAACAAATATTTCATGCCAAGCCAGGATGTCAAAATATGCAAGCTAGAGAAAAAAAGTTTGAACTATAAGAACTTGGAGTACTATACACACATTTACTCTTCCTGAGGACTGTACAGAAAATGAGCTTCATGCATCCAAAAGTAACTGGAGAAACATTGACAAAAGCATAAATGATGAACATTTCATGTATTCAGTTATAGAACTAAGACAAACAATGGTGAGAATACATATAAAAGAATGGTATATAAACATTATGTCAGCTGGGCATGATGGCTAACACCTATAATCCCAGCACTTTGGGAGTCTGAGGCAGGCAGATCACTTGAGCTCAGGAGTTCGAGACCAGCCTGGGAAACACAGAAAAACCACGTCTCTACAAAAAATACAAAAAAAAAATTTAGCTGAATGTGGTTGTGCACACTTGTAGTTCCATCTGCTTGGGAGGCTGAGGTGGGAGGATTGCTTGAGCCTGGGAGGTCGAGGCCACAGCGAACTGTGGTCATACCACTGCACTTTAGCTTGAGTGACAAAGTGAGACACTATTTCCCCACCAATTTTTTTTTTTTTCTGATAAAGTAGTAAGATTGCAACTAAAAGAAAATGGGCAAAGAGAGAGAAGGAAGAAAGTAGAATAATGTAGTTGACTGTTTCATAAAGTAATAGGTGTGAGTCAAAGGATACCATTTAAAATGAATGGGCTGAGTGCAGTGGCTCACGCCTGTAATCCCAACACTTTGGGAAGCCACGTTGGAAGGATCACTTGAGCTTGATAGTTTAAGACCAGCCTGGGCAACATAGTAAGACCCTGTCTCTACAAAAATAAATAAATAAATAAATAAAATGGGCAGGCTAGGCCAGGCACAGTGGCCCACATGTGTAATCCTAGCGCTTTGGGAGGCCAAAATGGGGGGTCACTTGAGGCTAGGAATTCAAGACCAGCCTGGGCCACATAGCAAGACCCTTTCTCTACAAATAATAAAATAAAATAAAAAATTATCCCAACATGGTGGTACATGTCTTTAATCCCAGCTACCGGGGAGACTGAGGCTGGAGGATCGCTTGAGCCAAGGAGTTTACAGTTACAGTGAGCTATGATCGTACCAATGCACTCCAGCCTAAGTGACAGAGCAAGACCTTGTCTCTAACATAAAATAATAAAATGGGCAGGCTAGATGGTTTTAAAAATTTATGATAAAGGGGTTAACAGCAATATAAAAATAGTCTAAAACTGTCTCGCAAAGCAAAACTGAACTCTGCTGCATACTAGAAATATACATAGAACAGTAATTCAAAAAGTATTATAATAAAGGGAAGGAGAGATTATTTAATGAAAACAATTAAGAAATCAGAGGCTGCAGTTCTGATATCCAATAAAGTAGAACTTAGGTCAGAAATTTGTATGTTAGGCCAGAAACCTGTATATTTCTCCTTCCAGGTCTGTCAGTTTTTACTTTATGTATTTTATAGCTTTGTTTTTTGGCACATACACATTTAGGATTATATTAATTACATCTTAATGAATTGACTTCTCTATTGTTATGAAACGCCCCTTTTTATCCCTGATAATATTTTTCTGAAGTCTACTGTGTCTTATATGAATAGTGACTCCACATTTTTATGATTAGATCATCCAGTCTAAATTGATAGTTGAACTATTTAGACCATTAACATTTTTCACAATTATGGATAAGGCTGAATTTAAGTCCACCATCTTGCTAATTGTTTTCTATTTGTTCCATCTGTCCTTGGTTACTTGTTTCTCTTTTCTTTCTTTCCTTTGTGTTCATTTTATCTCCATTATTGCCTCCCACCCCACACCATTTATATTATTATCATACATTTTACTTCTTTTTCTTTTTCTTTTTTTTTGAGATAGAGTTTTGCTCTTGTTGCCTAGGCTGGAGTGCAATGGCATGATCTCAGCTCACTGCAGCCTCTGCCTCCCAGGTTCAAGCAATTCTCCTGCCTCAGCCTGCAGAGTAGCTGGGATTATAGGCATGCGCTACCATGCCTGGCTGATTTTGTATTTTTAGTAGAGTTAGTAGAGACAGGGTTTCTCCATATTGGTCAAACTGGTCTCGAAGTCCCGACCTCAAGTGATCTGCCCGCCTCGGCCTCCCAGAGTGTTGGGATTACAGGCATGAGCCACCGTGCCCAGCCCATTTTACTTCTATGTATGTTACACATCCCACAATACGTAGTTATGTCTTTTTTACAGCCTTACTAATTCATGTACCATGTAGTTACCTATTTAAAGTGTATTATTTGGTGTTATTTTTTTTACTTTAAACAGTCTAGTAGTATTTAAAGAAATTAAAACATGAGACAGAAATGTATTTTGTATTTTCCCACATGATTTCCCATTTTAAGTGCTCTTTATTGTTTTGTGCAGATCCGAGTTTCTATCTGGTATCATTTTTCCTTCTGCATGAAGAATGTCGTTTTAACATTTCTTACAGTGCATGTCTCCTGGCAGCAAGTATTCTCAGATTTTGTTTGTCAGGAAAAGGATTTTGCTTTTAATTTTAAAAGATATTTCCATTGGATCTAGGAATCTAGCTTATATAGAACTCTAACTTGATAGCGTGTTTCTTTCAGTATTTTAAAGATATCTTTTCTTTGTCTTCTGTTTTGTATAATTTCTGACTAGAAGCCTATGGTCTTAATCTTGTTTTAGTCTTAACTTTACAATTATGTACTTTGTTTCCCTAGTTCTTGCATATTCAAAATGTTATCTCTAGCTTGAATACTTGAAAAATAGTTCGGACCCAAAATCCTTGGGTCATGCTTTCTTTCCTTGGGTTTCTTATAATGCTACTTTACTGTTACCTTGCTTTGTATTTGCTTTTCAGAAATAAGATGCCAGTCTAATTCTTCTGCACTTGTAAGTGATTTAATCTTTTTCCCTGAAGATGCTGAGACAGTTTTTTTCTGACTGCTTTTCAAGATTTTCTCTTTGTTGCTAATTTTTAGCAGTTTTATTTTGATGGGCTTCATTTTGATTCGTGTTTATCTTACTTGGGATTTGTTGAGCTTCTTGGATCTGTGGGTTTCTATCAGATTTTGAATGTTTTTATAGATTTTTTTCAGATTTTTTTTCTGACTCTTCTCCCCTCTGGATTCCAATTATATTTGATATAAATATAATCGTATTTGATATCGTCCCACAGGTTAGTGGGAATCTGTTCTGTTGCTGTGTCTTCAGGTTCACTGATATTTCCTTCTACAGTGTCTAATATGCTATTAATCCCATCAAGTGAAATTTTCATTTTAAATATTGCGGTTTTCATCTCTAGAAGTTTAATTTGAGTCATTAAAAAATCTTCTACTTTTCTCATTATGTTTATGATTTCCTTTCCATTCTTGATCATGTAGAGCATATTTTAAGTAGTCATTTTAATATCCTTGTCTGCAGTGGTGGTTTTGATTGTTTTGAAACTCCAGTTTAAGTTCTTCTTTTTCATTTCTGTTTTTTTTTTTTCTTCTTTCTCAGCTGTGTGATCTGCTTAAGTTCTTTTTGAATATAGAGTGTCCTTTACTCTAAGGCTAATTTGCTTCCTTTCCTAAAGCATAGTTCGTTTGGGGTCTCTGTTAACACTGTGAATTCATCTAGGTCTCGCTATTCTGACTGGTGGAAATTCACACTGGTGGAATTTTAGTCCCTGCATGAGTTCTGGGAGTTGTTTGGCCAATAGCTCCACAGTAAACATTCTTTTCCTTGAAGTTGTTCTTGACAGTGTCAAGAAGACTGAGTTTCACTCTGCATACACAGGTTGGTATTCAGCCAAATATTCAAGCAGACCGCTATGCAGATTTCTGGAGCTTTTCCTTTGCTCAGTTCCCTCCTCTCAAATACTCTGTCCCAGAAATCTCAGCAACCTCAGCTTTTCGAACTCGTTTCTCTTAGCTCAACTTGGTAAGATTTCTGGGTTCTGTTTGTGTGCTCCCTGAATTGCAGTTCACAAATTGCCTCCAGACAGAAAATCTGGGTAATAGTAGGGCTCACATCATTTATTTTCCTTCTCTTATGGATCACTGTTTTGTGTTACCTTTTGTCTGGTATCTGCAAATAGCTATTTTCTCTATTTTGTCCAGTTTTCTCATTGTTTATAGTAGGAAGGTAATTCCAGACTCTCATACTTCCTCATAGGCAGAAGCAAAAACAGTAGTTCTCTCAGGTACTCAAAATTGACATCACCCATGGGCAACACAGGAATATCATGTATTCCTGGATGTAATGCCCTTAGGATACAGTATCCACTAGACATGTGGTTCACACCTGTAATCTCAGCACTTTGGGAGGTCAAGGCAGGCAGATTGCTTGAGCCCAGGAGTTCAAAACCAGCCTGGGTAACATGATGAAATTCTGTCTCTACAAAAAAATGCCAAATTAGCCTGGCATGATGGTGTGCATTTGTAGTCTCAGCTACTCAGGAAACTGAGGTGGGAGGATCATCTCAGTCCAGGAAGGTCGAGGCTGCAGGGAGCCAAGATTGTGCCACTATGCTCCAGCCTGGGCAACAGAATGAGACCCTCTCAAAAAAAAAAAAAAAGGATTGGATGTGAGGGCGATCTGGCTGTGACCTCTGTCACCCCATTGTCCACCCCCAGGGTTGATTTGGCTGATCTGACTGGCTCGGCGGGTATCCCTTTCCTCCCTCACCACCCCATGTGCGTCCATCCCAAACCTGCTTGCTCAGTCAAAGAGGATGACCATCCCCAATAGAGGAGGACTGGTCTTCAGTCAAGGGTATACAAGTAGCTGCACTCCCCTGCTAGAACCTCCAAACAAGCTCTCAAAAAAAAAAAAAAAAAAAGATGACATGGTATCACTGTTTGCTTGTGTGCTCTTCCAGTTTGGGCTGAATCTTATCATGAGAAAACAGCAAACCCAGTATGAGGGACGTTCTATTAAAAATAAGGCTAGGTCAGGTGAGGTATCTCATGCCTGTAATCCCAGCACTCTGGGAGGCCGAGGCAGGTGAATCACTTGATATCAGGAGTTCGAGACCAGCCTGGTCAACATGGGGAAACACCCTCTCTATTAAAAATATAAGCTGGGCATGGTGGCTCATGCCTGTAATCTCAACACTTTGGGAGGCAAAGGCGGGTGGATCACTTGAGGTCAGGAGTTCAAGACAAACCTGGTCAACATAAGGAAACCTCTACCAAAAATACAAAATACTAGCCAGACCTGGTGGTGCACGCCTGTAATCCCAGCTACTCGGGAGGCTCAGGCAGGAGAATTGCTTGAACCTGGAAGACAGAAGTTACAGTAAGTCAAGATCACACCATTGCACTCCAGCCTGGGTGACGGAGCAAGACTCCGTCTCAAAAAAAATAAATGAATACAAAAATTAGCTGGGTGTGGTGGCACATGCCTGTCACCCTAGTTATTTGGGAGGCTGAGGCAAGAGACTTGCTTGAACCCAGGAGTTAGAGGTTGCAGTGAACTGAGATCATGCCACTGCACTCCAGCCTGGGCAACAGAGCAAGACTCTTGTCTCAAAAAAAAAAAAAAAAGAAAAGAAAAAAACAGCCTGGGTGCAATGGTTCATGCCTGTAATCCCAGCACTTTGGGAGGCCAAGGAAGGAGGATTGCTTGAGCCCTGGAGTTCAATACCAGCCTAGGCAACATAGTGAGATCCGTGTCTACAAAAATTAAAAAATTACCCAGGCATAGTGGTACACACTTGTAGTGGGGGAGCTGAGGTAGGAGGATTGCTCCAGCCTGGGAGGTTGAGGCTGCAGTAAGCCGTGATCACACCACCACACTCCAGCCAGGACAACAGAGCAAGACCCTGTCTCAAAAACAAAAATAAAACAACCCAGGGGTAGGGAGAACTGTGTTCTTCAAAAATGTCAGTGTCATGTAAGAGAAAGCTGAGGACTTACTCCAGATTAAAGAAAACTAAAGAGACATGAAAACATCATGTGATCCTGGACTGAATCTTGTACGTAAGTGAGGGAAAAAAAGCCATAAAGAACCTTAGATCAATTGACAAAATGGAATTAAGGAACGTATATTAGATAGAATATTGTATCAGTGTTAAATTTACTGATGTTGTACAGTTAAATTAACTGTACTCTGGTTATTTATAAGAATGGTCGTATGAAATACACACTAAAGTATTTGGAACTAAAGGGGTTTAATAAATGCAACTTACTCTGAAATGATTTCAGAAAAATATCTAGAGAGGGATATTAAGTGATGAAGTGCATGTTACAGAAGTATGATAGTTGGTGAATATGGGTAAAGATTTTTGCATCTTTTCTGGAAGTCTAAATTTATTTCTAAATAAAAAGTGTTTGTTTGTTTTTTAAAAAACGTAGTCTCACTGTGTTGCCCAGGCTTGAGTGCAGTGGCGTGATCTCGGCTCACTGCACCCTCTGCCTCCTGGGTTCAAGCGATTTTCCTGCCTCAGCCTCCCAAGTAGCTGGGACTACAGGCACGTGCCTCCACGCCCAGCTAATTTTTTGTATTTTTAGTAGAGACGGGGTTTCACCATGTTAGCCAGGATGGTATCCATCTCCTGACCTTGTGATCCACCTGCCTCGGCCTCCCGAAGTTCTGGGATTATAGGCATTAGCCATTGTGCCCAACATAAAAAGTTTTTAAAATATGTTTGTACTTAGGAAAACGGTTTGGCAGTACCTAAACACATATATTCTATGACCCAGTAGTTCCTTTTCTGAGCATTCATTTTCAGAGAAATGAATAAGTTATATTTAAGTGAAAAAAATAAATTATAAGTAAGAACGAATAGCACTTTAGGTAAGCCCCCAGTCATGTCATGTTTAGCATTCATTTTGAAAATGTTTACTTTTCCATTAGATCAAACTAAGTTTTTATTTATTTATTTATTTATTTATTTATTTTGAGTTGAGACAGAGTCTCACTCTGTTGCTGAGGCTGGAGTGCAGTGGCACAATCTCGGCTCACTGCAACCTCCGCCTCCTGGGTTTAAGTAATTCTCCTGCCTCAGCCTCCAAGTAGCTGCGATTACAGGCGCATACCACCACGCCTGACTAATTTTTGTGTTTTTAGTAGAAACAGTGTTCCACTATATTGGCCAGGCTGGTCTCAAACTCCTGACCTCAAGTGATCTGCCTGCCGCAGCCTCCCAAAGCGCTTGGATTACAGGCGTGAGCCACCACGCCTGGCCTGTTATTATAATGTCATAATGCAGTGGTTCTCAAAGTACAGTCCCCAGACCAGCAGCATCAACATGATCTAGTAACTTGTCAGAAATGGACATTTTTGTGCCTTCTTTTTTTGGAAACATTTGTATCCAAACATACTGCATCAGAAACCTTGGGGTTAGGGTCCAGTAATATGTTGTTTAACAAGCCCTCCAGGTGATTCTGAAACATGTTAAAGTGGAGAACTCCTACTATACTGAACATACTTTAGGAATTCCTGTTGCCTTCTAAAGCACTATTTCTTTAATTTTCAGCTTCTCCAATTTGGGAAATACCTGCTATATGAATGCTATTCTACAATCTCTGTTTTCACTCCAGTCATTTGCAAATGACTTGCTTAAACAAGGTATCCCATGGAAGAAAATTCCACTCAATGCACTTATCAGGTAATCATTATGTACTGTACTTATGTAGTAACCTTTTACTTCATTGATTATAGAATAATGGAATTTTAGACACTCAAAAATTTTCTGTGCCGTTATTAGTAATTATTCTTTAAAATATCACGCCATGTCATGCTAACTTTGTGTTTTTTGTTTTACCAGACGCTTTGCACACTTGCTTGTTAAAAAAGATATCTGTAATTCAGAGACCAAAAAGGATTTACTCAAGAAGGTTAAAAATGCCATTTCAGCTACAGCAGAGAGATTCTCTGGTTATATGCAGAATGTGAGTATTAATTGTTTTAAAACATTTCAGAGACCTGACATGGTGGCTCATGTCTGTAATCCCAGCACTTTGGGAGGCCTAGGTGGGCAGGTCACCTGAGGTGACTGAGGTCAGGAGTTTGAGACTAGCCTGGCCAACATGGCGAAACCCTGTCTCTACTAAAAATACAAAAATTAGCCAGTTGTGGTGGCATGCACCTGTAATCCCAGCTACTCGGGAGGCTGAGGCAGGAGAATTACTTGAACCCAGGAGGCAGAAGTTGTGAGCCAAGATCATACCACTGCACTACAGCCTGGGTGACAGAACAAGACTCCATCTCAAAAAATAAATAAATATTTATAAAAATAAATAAAATAGGCCGGGTGCGGTGGCTCATGCCTGTAATCCTAGCACTTGGGGAGGCCGAGGCGGGTGGATCACGAGGTCAGGAGTTCGAGACCGGCCTGGCCAACATGGTGAAACCTTGTCTCTACTAAAGATTAAAAAAAAACTTAGCTGGGCGTGGTGGCACACACCTGTAATCCCAGCTACTCAGGAGGCTGAGGCAGAAGAATCTCTTGAACCTGGGAGGCAGAGGTTGCAGTGAGCTGAGATTACACCATTACACTCCAACCTGGGCTACAGGGCAAGACTCCGTCTCAAAATAATTAAAATTAAAATTAAAAAATAACATTTCAGAAATCATGGAACTTGACATGATTTTAGTGTGTTTCTTGATTTTTATTTTAAAACAAGATTGGTGTATGTGTGTTCATTATAGATTGAAAAACCTGAGGAGAGGCTGAGTATGGTAGCTCATGCCTGTAATCCTAGCACTTTGGGAGGCCGAGGCGGGTGGATCATCTGAGGTCAGGAGTTCCAGACCAGCCTGACTGAGGAGGTGAAACCCCATCTCTACTAAAAATACAAAAAAATTAGCTGGGTATGACGTTACATGTCTATAATCCCAGCTACTTGGGAGGCTGATGCAGGATAATCGGTTGAACCCTGGAGGCGGAGGCTGCAGTGAGCCGAGATTGTGCCATTGTACTCCAGCCTGTGTGACAAGAGCGAAAATCCGTCTCAAAAAAAAAAAGAAGGAAAGAAGAAAAACCTAAGGAGTTGTAGTAAGACTAAATGTGACTCTTCTATGTATTGTACCATATTTTAATATATAGATTTGGTTTACCAGTGCAAGGACCTGGACTGTGTTCGCTGCAAAAATTACCTTTTTTAACAAAGTGAGGAGTTACTCATTCATTCATGTCAATGCAACTGATAAAATTATTAAGAATATATAATCTGTCATTTGTTTTTATTCACAAAATATGTAGCCCCCCAAATTCTTATAAGAATAAACCCGATGTTGTTCACATATGTCACTGACTTCCAAGGGCTTTCGCTTATTAAATTATAATGTTAATAAGCTATTATTTTTTGTTTGTTTTGTTTTTTGTTGTTGGTTTTTTCTCTTCTTTTGAGACGGAATCTTGCTCTGTCACCCAAACTGGAATATAATGATGCGATCTTGGCTCACTGTAACCTCCGCCTCCTGGGTTCAAGTGATTTTTCTGCCTCAGCCTCCCAAGTAGCTGGGATTATAGGGACCGCCACTACACCTGCCTTATATTTATATTTATTTTTTTATTTTTATTTTTATTTTTTTATTTTTATTATTATTATTTTTTTAAGAGATGGAGTCTCGCTTTGTCACCCAAACTGGAGTGCAGTGGCCGGATCTCGGCTCACTGCAAGCTCCGCCTTTCGGGTTTACGCCATTCTCCTGCCTCAGCCTCCCGAGTAGCTGGGACTACAGGCGCCTGCCACCTCGCCCGGCTAGTTTTTTGCATTTTTTAGTAGAGACGAGGTTTCACCGGGTTAGCCAGGATGGTCTCAATCTCCTGACCTTGTGATCTGCCCGTCTCGGCCTCCCGAAGTGCTGGGATTACAGGCTTTAGCCACTGCACCTGGCCTATTTTTATATTTTTAATAAAGATGGCGTTTCACCATGTTGGCCAGGCTGGTCTCGAACTCCTGACCTCAAGTGATCCACCTGCCTTAGCCTTCCAGAGTGCTGGAATTATAGGTATGAGGCACAACACCCGGCCTCAATGAGCTATTGTGACTAGAAATGTTTTTTTCTGATTAAAGATATTGCTGTCTTATTAGGATGCTCATGAATTTTTAAGTCAGTGTTTGGACCAGTTGAAAGAAGATATGGAAAAATTAAATAAAACTTGGAAGACTGAACCTATTTCTGGAGAAGAAAATTCACCAGATATTTCAGCTACCAGAGTATACACTTGCCCTGTTATTACTAATTTGGAGTTTGAGGTTCAGCACTCTATCATTTGTAAAGCGTAAGTAGTGTCTAAGAAATGATTTTCCCTTTTTACTTCTTTATGGCAAGTGATTAAAACTCTCCTATGACATACCAGATGCCATGAATTCTTTTCTGTTGTTAAGACAGGGTCTCACACAGTCACCTAGGCTCTGGGGTGCAGTGGCGCAACCCCAGCTCATTGCAGCCTAGATCTCCTGGGATCAAGTGATCCTCCTACCTCAGCCTCCTGAGTAATGAATTTTTATCTCATCTTCCTTTCTATGTCATAGGGAAATATAAACCAACAGATTATATCAGCCTTTTTTTTTTTTTTTTGAAATCTTTATCTTTCTATGGAAATGCTTAGGCTGGGCACAGTGGCTCATGCCTGTAATCCCAACACTCTGGGAGGATGAGGTGGGCAGATTGTTTGAGCCCGGGAGTTCAAAACCAGCCTGGGCAGTATGGGGAAACCCCATCTCTACAAAATATACAAAAATTAGGCAGGTGTGGTGATGCACACCTATAATCCCAGCTACTTGGAAGGCTGAAGTGGGAGGATTGCTTGAACACTGTAAGTTGAGGCTGCAGTAAGCCATGATAACGCCACTGCACTCCGGCTTGGGCAACAAAACAAAACCCTATCTCAAAAAAACAAAACAAAACAAAAATGCTTGGTGGAGTGAGAACTGAGGAAAATTTAAATACTTTATTACATGCTTTAGTATTGACTAAACACTTAATTTTGATCTGTGGTTTTATTTTTTTCATTCTACATCTTTTCCAGTGTAGAATATTGAATTGTTTGGGAATATTTGTTTTTCTTTGTCACAAAAAAAAACACACCTTATTACTTGCTTTTTTGGTTGAACCCCACATTATTTTTACTAAAAATTTTTTTTACAAAATAGATCCGAATTTGAATTATTTTTACCTTTGCAATGTTTTTCAACCATATTTACAGTAATTATCCACACTTACTTTCTACATTAAATTAATTTCCATACTTACCAGGATTTCTATAGCCTGCACATCACTTTAAAATATTTCACTTTGACTAATCTTCTAGTCATCTATAGTACATCTCTGAATAGATTTTTTTCCAATACAATGTAATTCTTCACAGTCTCTATATAAGAGAGAATTATTTCTGTGACTTTCACACATGACTTAATGCAGAATTACTGACTCACACGTAGTCTTTACTCATCAACATATTAAGTATACTGCCCTGTCATATCCTGTTACTCTGTGCCACTCATAAGAAACCTGACTTTGTGGGAATTTTTTCTTTTTCTTCCTGAAAATCTGTGGTATTCTTGAAATTCACAGTTTCACTAGTTTACATCTAGTTATTAACACTTTTTGTTACTTTTGCCTTAATATGGTAGAGCCTTTTCATCAGAAGCTTTGGGATTTTCTCCAGCTCTAGAAAACTGTTCTCTAAATACTGCTTCTCTTCCATTCTGGAATTTTCTTCAGAAATATTCAAAATCCATATTGATTCTCCAATTTTCTGTCCTCCATATCTATTTTTCTCAGGCTGCTCAAAATGATAGTGTTCACTGACATCTTTTCCAGCTGTAACATTCTAGCATTCTTTTTTTTCTTTTTTTTTTGAGACGGAGTCTCGCTCTGTCGCCCAGGCTGGAGTGCAGTGGCCGAATCTCAGCTCACTGCAAGCTCCGCCTCCTGGGTTTACGCCATTCTCCCGCCTCAGCCTCCCGAGTAGCTGGGACTACAGGCGCCTGCCGCCACGCCCGGCTAGTTTTTTGTATTTTTTTAGTAGAGACAAGGTTTCACCGTGTTAGCCAGAATGGTCTCGATCTCCTGACCTCGTGATCCACCCGTCTCGGCCTCCCAAAATGCTGAGATTACAGGCTTGAGCCACTGCGCCCGGCCTCTAGCATTTTTAACTAGAATTTTAGTAAAGAGAGTTTTGCATCAGTAGTCTTTGATACTGCTTGCTTTCGTTCATGACTTCATCATTCTTTTCCCCCTAGTGGATAAATGGTTTTCTAAAGAAAACATCCAGATCTTGCAAGTATGGTTCAGCTTATAAAAGCTAGAAAGTCCAACAGCAGTTAATAATATAATAGCCATTTATCCCTTCATTCTAATGCACCTTCCAGATAAAATTTGTGCAAGTCAAAGTGAGAGGCAAAGTTTTCAGTTATTATTTCATTGAATTGTGGGAGTACCATTCAAATTTTTTTTATAGCAGAATTTAAGTTGCCGCCGTTGAAAATGACCACAGGCAGTCCACCAGCTCTCTGTCAGGTCTGGAGAGCTGGGCAGTGGGATCATTCAGGCAACACAGAAGAAAGGAGGACATATCAGGCTGGGCGTGGTGGCTCACGCCTATAATCCCAACACTTTGGGAGGTCGAGGTGTGCAGATCATCTGTGGTCAGGACTTTGAGACCAGTCTGGCCAACATGGCAAAAACCCGTCTTCACTAAAAATACAAAAATTAGCCAGGTGTGGTGGTGCATGCCTGTAGTCCCAGCTACTAGGGAGGCTGAGGCAGGACAATTGCTTTAACCTGGGAGGAGGTGGTTATAGTAAGCTGAGGTTATGCCATTGCACTCTAGCCTGGGTGACAGAGCAAGACTCCATCTCCAAAAAAAGAAGGCCATATCAGAGTAGTTGGCTTCTACAGTGTGTCAGTGGTGTTAGGCACTCTAATTGTATAGCACCCAGATGTTGGATATACAGTTGAAGTATGTGAATCAGTGCAATAAGTGGCATGGATTATGGGATATAGGTACACCAGGTGGCTAGACTGGGCAGGATGTGCCAGCTAGGTGGGGATAGGGTTCTGTTGCTTCATTAGTAATTTTATTTAGGACAGTTCTCTAACACAAAGTAGTTTCTGGCTGAAGGAAGATTCCACACACATTACACTTTGGGTTGTAATTTTGTGTGTTTATCCTTTGCCCCATCTTGCTATAGGTTTGTTTGGCCAGTTTGGCAAATGTACTTTTTTAAAAAAACTATTGCAGTTTAAACTGACCGCTTTTTAATTAATGTAAGGAAATTCCGTGCATTAATAATATATTCTTGATTATGGGGGGAAAAAATTTTTTTTGAAGACAGAGTCTTGCTTTGTCACCCAGGCTGGAGTGCAGTGGCGCAGTCATAGCTTACTTTAGCCTCCTAATTCCTGAACTTAAGCAATCCTTCCCACCTCAGCATCTTGAGTAGCTATGACTACAGGCACATGCCACCACGCCCAGCTAATTTTTTAATTTTTTCTAGAGATGGGCTCTCACTGTGTTGCCCAGGCTGGTCTTGAACTGGCCTCAAGCAACCTTCCCACCTTGGCCTCCCAGATTGCTGGAGTTTATAGGCGTAAGCCACTGTGCCCAGCTTTGTATTTCTTTTTCTCAAACCTGACATCTCATATGTCTGCAAGTCCTTTCAGCTGTACCTTGGAAATACATCCAGAATGTGACCTCTTTTTATCACTTTCATTGCCACTACCCTACACCAAGCCATTATCACCTCTTGTTTGAAGTGTTGCAGCATCTTTTAAATTATTTACCATGTTTCTGCAGTCTGTTTTAAACACATAAGCCAAAGCAATCCATTTAAAATGGAAGTTAGTTCATGTCAGCCTTCTGCTCATACAATTAAAAAACCTATGACTTGTATAACCTCATGTAATCTGCCTCTCAGCACCCCATCCCCATCTCTGTTAACTCTCTGACTTCATCTTCTGTCACACTTTTCCCTTGTTCTTTCTATTTTAACGAAGTGAGCTTCCTTGCTTTTGTTCAAAAATACCAGGATCATAGTGCCTTAGAGTCTTTGTACTTACCGTTTCCTCTATTTTGAATTCTCTTTCCCAAAATTCTTATTTTTGTTTTTATTTAATTGCTGATTTATTTCTGAGACAGAGTCTTGCTTTGTCACCCAGGCTGGAGTGTAATGGCTCAGTCACAGCTCACTGCACCCTCAACTTCTCTAGCTCAAGCAATCCTCCCGCCGTAGCCTCCCAAGTAGCTGGGACTACAGGTGCGCACCACCATGCCTGGCTAATGTTTTTTATTTTTTGTAGAGATTGGGTTTTCCAATGTTGCCCAGGCTGGTCTGAAATTTGTGGGCTCAAGCCAACTTCCCACCTCAGCCTCCCAAAATGCCGGGATTACAGGCACTAGCCCCCACACCTGGCCCCATATTCTCATTTAGGTAGTGCCCTCACTTTTCCAGATCTTTACATAAAGGCCATTTGCTCAGTGATGTGTTTTCTTGCCACCCTATCAGATACTGTGCTCTGATCTTTCATTTTCCTCTTCCCTACTATGTATTTCCTCCTTACATGTATCACTATCTAACATACTGTATGTTTTACTAGTGTCAATTTCATTGTCTCTCTCTCCTAGTATAATGATGGCTTCGTGAGAGGAGGCATTTTTGCCTTGGTTTATTCACTGCTATCACCCCAATGCCTAGAACATTTTCTGGCATATAGGAGGCTCTGTTAGGTTTTCAGTGCTATGTAAGAAATTGCTTCAAACATATTAGCTTAGAACAACACCCATTTATTCATCCCAGCTCTGTAGGTTAGAAAACTAAGCACAGTATGGCTGAGTTCTCAGCTCAGAGTATCATAAGACTGAAATGAAGGTATTACTGCCTGTGCTGTCATTTGGAGCCCAGGTTCCTCTTCTGTCTCATTAAGGTCATGGGTAGAATTCAGATCCTATGGTTGTAGGACTGAGATCCTCATTTTCTTGCTAGCTGTCCGCTAGAACCACTCATTTCCTAAAGGCTGCCTACAGATCCTTGCCACATGGCACCCTCATAGGCACTTCACAACAGTGCTGTTTGCTTTTTTCCAGGCTAGCAGACAGTATACATCTTTCTGACTTCAGACTTCTCTTTCTGTCCTCTAGACCCAGATTTAAAGGGCTCATATGGGCCGAGCATGGTGGCTCATGCCTGTAATCCCAGCACTTTGGGAGGCTGAGGCAAGAGGATCACTTGAATCTAGGTGTTCGAGACCAGTCCTGACAACATAGTGATACCCCCTTCTCTACAAAAAGTTTAAAAATTAGCCAGACATGGTGGTGCACACCATGCTGTTTGGGAGGCTAAGGTGGGAGGATTGCTTGAGCCTGGGAGGTTGAGGCTGCAGTGAGCTGTGGTCATGCCACTGCTCTCCAGCCTGGACAACAGAGCAAGAGCCTGTCTCAAAAACAAACAAAAGGGCTCATATGATTGTATCTGACCCATTCAGATGATCTCGTTTTTGATTCATTCAAAGTTAAGATTAGTAACCTTAATGATGTCTGCAAAATTCCTTTGGGCTAGGTAAAATAACATCATCATAGGTGTCGTAGCTCATAATTATCACAGGTTGGTTCTACCCACACTCAAAGGGGACAGAAATATACAAAGTCAAGGGTCACCTTAGAATTCTACCTGTGAGAGAGGCACTCAGTGAATGTTTGTTGAACGAAAGACAAATATACTCTTAATGTTTTTCAGTCTTTAGCTGTAACAGTAGGGAATTAGGGTAGAAATATGAATATTACCTAAAGTATTGATAAGACAAAATGAAAAACAGTCAGCTACAACTATTTAAAAGAAATTTGCTTCTAGGTAAATTGAGTATGGTGTTTTAATCTCTGAGCTCACGTTTTTAAATTCTATAAAAAATATATTTGATAACTAAATCATTCTGCTGCCTAATAGAAGTATCCACATATGCACATAAAGAACATGTAGAATAATATTTATTTATTTATATTTTTATTTATTTATTTATTTATTTATTTATTTATTTATTTATTTATTTATTTA
>NC_045444.1:104951831-104982002 GCF_002776525.5 Piliocolobus tephrosceles | reverse complement strand
TTATTTATTTATTTATTTATTTATTTATTTATTTATTTATTTATTTAGAGATGGAGTCTCACTTTGTTGCCCAGGCTGGAGTGCAGTGGCAGGATCTCAGGTCACTTCAAGCTCCACCTCCCGGGTTCATGCTATTATCCTACCTCAGCCTCCTGACTGCAGGTGCCGGCCACCACACCCAGCTAATTTTTTGTATTTTTAGTAGAGATGAGGTTTCACTGTGTTAGCCAGGATGGTCTTGATCTGCTAACCTTGTGATCCGCCCACCTCGGCCTCCCAAAGTGCTGGGATTACAGGCATGATCTACTGTGCCTGGCCAAGAACATGTAGAATTTTTCAAGCATTACTTATATAACCAACAACTGGAAATAACCTAAATGCTCATCAGTATTAATATGGATAATTGTAGAATATTCATACAGATTAAAGCTATACAACAATGAAAATGCAGTAGAGTCATGCTCAGCAAGCGTAGTTAAATATTACAATCATGCCGAACAAAAGAGAGGCCAACTAAAAATGTATTGCATAATCCCGTTATAAAAGGTTCAAAAACAGGCAAAACATCTATAGTGTTGGAAGTCAGAATAATAGTTGTCTTTTGGGACCAGGTGCAGTGGCTCACACCTGTAATCTCAGCACTTTGGGAGGGCGAGGCAGGTGGATCACGAGGTTGGGAGTTTTGAGACTGGCCTGGCTAACATGGTAAAACCCCTTCTCTACTAAAATACTAAAAATTAGCCAGGCATGGTGGTGTGCGCCCGTAATCCCAGCTACTTGGGAGGCTGAGGTAGAAATATCACTTGAAACCGGGAGGCAGAGGTTGCAGTGAGCTGAGATTGCGCCATTGCACTCCAGCTTGGACAACAAAAGTGAAACTCTGCCTCAAAAAAAAAAAGTTATCTTTTGGGAGAAAGAAGGAGGATAGTGATTGGAAAAGGGTACGTGCAAGGGGGCTTCTAGGAAGTTGACAGTGGTGTTCTGTTTCTTTTTTTTTTCTTCTGAGACGGAGTCTTGCTCTGTCGCCCAGGCTGGAGTGTAGTGGCGCAATCTTGGCTCACTGCAAGCTCCGCCTCCTGGGTTCACGCCATTCTCCTGCCTCAGCCTCCCTGTTTGTTTTTTTATGAGACAGAGTCTCACTCTGTCACCCAGACTGGAGTACAGTGGCGTGATCTCAGCTCGCTGCAACCTCCGCCTCCCAAGTTCAAGTGATTCTCCTGCCTCAGCCTCCCAAGTAGCTGAGATTACAGGTGTGCGCCACCTCGCCTGGCTAATTTTTGTATTTTTCGTAGACAAGGTTTCACCATGTTGGCCAAGCTGGTCTCGAACTCCTGACCTCAGGTGATCCACTCACCTTGGCCTCCCAAAGTGCTGGGATTACAGACGCCAGCCACCACACCTGGCCCTATTTGTTGATTTGAGTGGTGATGAATGTGTTAACTGATAATTTATCAAGCTGTTTACCTGCAACAGGTTCACTTTTATATATTATGCTATACTTTAGGTTTTTAAAGTTTGGGGGTTGCTTATATAAAGTTTAAAAATTGGCCAGGCGTGGTGGCTCACGCTTGTAATCCCAGTACTTTGGGAGGCTGAAGCGGGAGGATCACCTAAGGTCGGGAGTTCGAGACCAGCCTCGAGAAACCCCGTCTCTATTAGAAATACAAAATTAGCAGGGTATGGTGACACATGCCTGTAATCCCAGCTACTTGCAAGGCTGAGGCAAGAGAATCGCTTGAACCCGGGAGGTGGAGGTTGCAGTGAGCTAAGATCACACCATTACACTTCAGCATGGGCGACAAGAGCAAAACTGCATCTCACGAAAAAAAAAATTTTTTTTAAAGAAAGTACTTAAATACTTGCAATTGAGGTTTTATCTGTATTAATTTAATAAGGGTTAAAGTAAGCAAGAAAAAAGTCTTAAATGTATATAGTTCTTATGCCTGGTGATAATGTGTCAGTACCGTAAGTTTTGTGGAAGAACAGTGTTTCTCAGGTATATTTGTATTTCTTGTGTATTGGTCTGAATGCTTACATGTCTCATTTTATTCTTACAGATGTGGAGAGATTATCCCCAAAAGAGAACAGTTTAATGACCTCTCTATTGACCTTCCTCGTAGGAAAAAACCACTCCCTCCTCGTTCAATTCAAGATTCTCTTGATCTTTTCTTTAGGGTAAATAATATCTTTTGTATTTTCACACAACTAAATTTTATATCATTGATAGTTGTATTTGAAGTTGGTTTCTTCAAGGCAGAGTTTCTTTTTGTTTTGTTTTGTTTTTGTTTTTGTAGACAGGGTCTTACTTTGTCACCCTGGCTATAGTGTAGTTGCACAATCTCGGCTCACTGCAACCTCTGTCCCCAGGTTCAAGCAATCCTCCCACCTCAGCCTCCCCAAGTAGCTGGATCATGCCACCATATCTGGCTAATTTTTGTATTTTTTGGTAGAGTCATGGTTTCGTCATGTTGGCCAGGCTGGTCTCGACTCCTGACCTTAAATAATCTGCCCACCTTGGTCTCCCAAAGTTCTGGGATTACAGGCATGAGCCACCACACCTGGTTTTGGCAGAATTTCAACAAAATTATTCATAGGGAAAACAGATGAGAAGTTTTTTAAATAATAATGATTTTTAAAAGCTTGATAAATCTAATTATAACTCATTGAAAAAGAAAATTAATTGATTAAATAGATTATAAATTTAACTCAATAGCCGGCATTTAGACAACCTTAGAAATAGTCTGTTGGCCGGGCACAGTGGCTCACACCTGTAATCCCAGCACTTTGGGAGGCTCGGGCAGGTGAATCACAGGTCTGGAGATCAGGATCATCCTGGCCAACATGGTGAAACCCAGTCTCTACTAAAAATACAAAGGGCTATGCCTGTAGTCCCAACTAGTCAGGAGGCTGAGGCAGGAAAATCGCTTGAACCGGGAGTGGGAGGTTGCAGTGAGCTGAGATCACGCCACTGCACTCCAGACTGGAGACAGAATGAGACTCTGTCTCAAAAAAAAAAAGTAGTTTGTTATTTGTAAACAAATATTAAAGTATTTGAAGTAACATATTCTAAAATTTGGTAACATGAAATTGAAACTGTAGATACCATGTAAGTTGGTATCCTAAGATGTGCAGAATAAGAAAATATTCTTTGCTTTTTCTTAGGTTGTATGTACCCTATTAGAAACAGGAAGGAAGAGTCATATTTATCCAAAGCTGTAGATACATATTTGTGTCTGTGATATACAATTACAGGTATTGAAAAAGTTTCTGGAGCATAATCAGACTGTTGTTATAGCAGTCCTTATAACTAGTGGAAATTTGCAAGAACCCCCCTTGATCTATCTAGTAGCAGTCCTTGTTTTGTTGTAGCAAATTGGCAGAATTGTCTTCCTAAGGTATAAAAATTAAAAATAAGGCCAGGTGTGGTGACTCACACCTATAATCCCATCACTTTGGGAGGCCAAGGCGGGTGGATCACGAGGTCAGGAGATTGAGACCATCCTGGCTAACACGGTGAAGCCCTGTCTTTACTAAAAACACAAAAAAATTAGCCAGGCGTGGTGGCGGATGCCTGTAGTCCCAGCTACTCAGGAGGCTGAGGCAGGAGAATGGTGAGCACCCGGGAGGCGGAGCTTGCAGTGAGCTGAGATCGCACCAGTGCACTCCAGCCTAGGTAACAGAGCGAGACTCCGTCAAATAAATAAATAAATAAATAAATAATCAATCAATCAATCTGGCTGGGTGCAGTGGCTCACACCTGTAATCCCAACACTTTGGGAGGCCAAGGCAGGCCAATCACCTGAAGTCAGGAGTTCAATACCAGCCTTGCCAACACGACGAAACCTTGCTTCTGCTAAAAATGCAAAAGTTAGCTAGGTATGGTGGCACATGCCTGTAGTCCCAGCTACTCGGGAAGCTGAGGCACGAGAATCACTTGAAGCCTGGAAGTTGAGGTTGCAGTGAGCTGAGATCACGCCCCCCCACAGCCTGGCTGACAGAGCAAGACTCTGTGTCAAAACAAACAAACAAAAAAATCTGTTTATTAAATGGTGAACATTGAACTCTACCCAAAGATAAATACTCTGCTTTTCTTTTAGTCATTTTTAAACTATTCTTATTATTATCATAGACTTTGAAGATTTTCCTATGTATTTTTACCCCAATTTTTTTAAGGATTTCTTGTTTCAGTGTTCTCTAGGTAATGGTATTCACCCCAATCTTTCATCCTTTTAAAGCAGTTGTTCTTAGTGGGCTGTCACGAGAAGATTGAGTTCCATTATGCGAAAGGGGTAGCGTTACACCTAACAGACAAGAAATTCTACCTAACCTAAAGGTGATCTGATCTCTGCTATGGCCAAATGTTAAAATCTGGATATACTCTTGGTAGTGATTCATATGTGTCTGTGGGGAAAAGGCTGAAAAGGCTAAGAATCTTCTATTTTAGAGTCTAGTTACTATCATAAATTTAGATATTTTCTTGGTGAAAAAGGAAATTAGAAGTTCTGAAACGGGGCACGATATTATAAGTATATTTTGAGGATTGGGTCTTAATTTGGTAAGGCTCGTGGCTCTAGACACAGAATTTTTAAAACTGGTTCAGAGTTGTCATTCCACTAATGAAACTGATAAGACTAGAGCAGATATTTGCATTGAAGATATTAATGCTGATTCACCTTCATGCTTTATTTTTCCTTCTTTTTATAGGCCGAAGAACTGGAGTATTCTTGTGAGAAGTGTGGCGGAAAGTGTGCTCTTGTCAGGCACAAATTTAACAGGCTTCCTAGGTAATTTTTTTTTTTTTTTTTCGGTTTTTTGCTATGCACTAAAGAATTCGCAGGTACATTTAATTGCTTTTCAGTTTTTCTTTTAAAGTTCATACAAATATTACTGAATAAATGAAGGTTACCAGAATGGATTGGTAAAGAGGGTCAGGAAAGCTGAAATGTGCAGAGTGTAGAGAGAGGATGGAGAGCTAGAATGCTCTTGGATAAGAAAGGTGGCCAGATGTGATAGCTGACGCCTGTAATCCTAGCACTTTGGGAGGCTAAGGTAGGAGGATCACTTGAGTCCAGGAGTTCAAGACCAGCCTGGGTAACGTAGGGAAACCCCATCTCTACAAAAGAAAGAAATACATATTTAAAGGAAGGAAGGAAGGAAAGGAAGGAAAAGGGTTTCAAATACTGAAGAGAAAAAGGGTCTTGAGAATTCCAATAAAATGACAATAGAGGATACAGCTGCTGACACTTTGGAATAATTATAAGAACTAACTAGTCAATTTTTAATTTAGTAATGTGTAATGTTCAGTTATAATTTGTTGTCCTGTGTTGTGCTGTAGTCTTTCTGTTATTCTCATACTTTCAGTAAAAACCTGCTATAGACACACACGTACTTAAGAATAAAATAGGGAGTAATTTTTTGCAGTTTGTTCATTCTTTCATTCTGAGGATCTTATAAATTAGTGAATTTCCTGTAATCATAAGATAAATTTTCTGATATAAGAATGAAATTAACTTATATTGTATCTGCTCTGTATAAACATAAAACTGAAGTAGTTACAAAAAATTATTATGTGGTTATAGGACAGCGTTTAGTTCTTTCCAAGAATAGATTGCAAACACCAAGGTTATTATTAACATTAAGTATTTATGTAGCACTTTGCCTACAAAGTGCTTTACTTTCTTTTATTAGCTTCAATATTCTGTCAGTAAGTGTGGAATTTCTGGAACCTAGGCCCTAGACACTAGTTCTTTTACATTTCATAATCTACTTCTTTCTAGAAAATGGGAGTTGGTTTTTTTTTTTTTTTTTGGTTGTTTTTTGTTGTTGTTGTTTTGATAGAGTCTTGCTCTATCCCCCAGGCTAGAGTGCAGTGGCACGATCTCAGTTCACTGCAACCTCTGCCTCATGGGTTCAAGCGATTCTCCTTCCTCAGCCTCCTGAGTAGCTAGGATTACAATTGTGTGCCACCACACCTGGCTAATTTTTGTATTTTTAGTAGAGATGGGGTTTTGCCGTGTTGACCAGGTTGGTCTTGAACTCCTGACCTCAGGTGATCTACCCACCTCAGCTTCCCAAAGTGCTGGGATTACGGGCATGAGCTACTGCGCGACCAGCCAAGGAAGCTGGTTTTAAAGAAATGACTTTATAAAGGCTGGACGTGGTGGTTCATGCCTGTAATCTCAACATTTTGGGAAGCCAAGGTGGAAGGATTGCTTGAGACCAGGAGTTCAGGACAAGCCTGGGCAACATGGTGAGACCCCCATCTCTACAAAAAATGTTGTGTTTTTTGTTTTTTTCAAACAGAGTCTCTTTCTGTTGCCTAGGCTGGAGTGCGGTGGCATGATCTTGGCTCACTGCAACCCCCGCCTCCTGGGTTCAAGCCATTCTCCTGCCTCAGCCTCCTGAGTAGCTGGGATTACAGGGATGCACCGCCACGCTTGGCTAATTTTTGTGTTTTTGGTAGAGACGGGGTTGTGCCATGTTGACCAGGCTGGTCTCAAACTCCTGACCTCAGGTGATCTGGATGCCTTGGCCTCCCAAAGTATATAAATCATAGCAGTATTATTATATTGACTTAAGAGACTTATATTATATTTTTGACTTAAGAGACTGTTCTTTCCTATTTGTGAGTGGTTTGAGGCCAGGAAAGTGGGAGGAAGAATCTTAAGGCAAAGAATTGGTTGTTACCAGCTGTCACTAAGGAAACCATGTGTACAGTTAAAAAGACTAGTTTTGACCTCACATGCTGGATGTCTTTTCTCTTTCCCATTCTCTTGCTATTTGGTTTTTCAAGTGGGGGGAAAGTAAATGCTAAGGGGAATTTTTCTCCTTGCTTTTCTTTCTTTTTTTTTTTTTCCCTGGTAGATCACTTGTGTTAAAGGTTAATTTATTCCAGACTTATGTGATAGAAGCTTCTGTTTGTCAAATCCTAATATTAGTCTTGTTCTACTTTTGTTTAATTTAATATTCAAAGCCACTCTTTAAGTCCTGATGATTAGTCTTGTTCTACTTTTGTTCAGTTTAATATTCAAAGCCACTCTTCTTCTTGAAGGGCCTGTTATCGTTATCAAATCTGTTCACAAAGTTGGGCCTCATCTTTGAAGATGAATGATTTTGACTATCATTTTCCTGTTTTATATTACTTTTTTTTTTTTTTCCTTTTACTGCTCCGTGCATAGCAGGGCTACGCTATAGGCAGTGTGTCCAGAGTAGCCTCATAGTGCCTTTTATTTTGGTTAGGTTATTTGAAATTCTAGTCAAAAGATTTAATTTTGACATTGGTTCCACATCAGTTGTGTCCTTGTATTCTCTCAAATTGTAAATTTGAAGATCCTGAGTTCTAGCATGCTTTTTAAAGAGAAGTACAATCCATAACTTCAATTTGCAAATTTTTGTTTGTGGCTTCTGTGATGAAGGCATATATGGTAAGAAACAGTTTTTTATAGATCAGACATTTTTGTGTGTGTGCCTGGAACTGAAGTTTATTCCCGTAAGATTTTTGAAATCCAATTTTAAAGTGTTCTTATGGGTTGAGAAATATATTTAATCCATCAAGCAGAGATCATGTTCTGTGTGAGAAGTGAAAAGGTTACCACAATTTTAACCATAAAGAATTCAGTGCTTCTAAAGAGCTAAAAGCCTTTTCAGACCCACAGACAAGATTTGGCATGCAAATTTTTGTAAAACTTTTTTCTAGATGGGGAAACGTTTTGTATTTCTTCCTTAGCTTTCTACAGAGAAAGTGCTTCTGAAAATAAAAGAATAAGTCTCATCAAATCATCTTGAAATAATTAATGTTTACCATTAAATATAAGAGCTATGTAACATTTTAATAGACATTATTTTACCAGTAGTGGCTATATAAAACCTATTGCTTTTTAAACTATGTAACAGTGAAGTAAATAATTTAAGGATTTAACCCAGTATCAATGCCAAATTTAACATTCTTGTCTGCTATATTTTATTTATTTGTGTTTTTTCTAGGAACATTGTAAGTATTTTACCCAGACTGCACTAATCCACCATTGTCCTTGTTTTGTTTTTATTTGTATGCTTATTAACTGGCCCAATGCCTGATACCTAACAGGTATTTAGTAAATATTCTTTGATGTGTCTTTGGTTTGGCCAAATGGATTTTTTAAATCAAAAGTCATCTACCATAGTTGGAGTGATCTGTTTCACTATACAAGAGATACTTGTATTAAGTATGAATTAGTAAGGTTGTCATCTCCTATTCTTCAGGGTCCTCATTCTCCATTTGAAACGATATAGCTTCAATGTGGCTCTCTCGCTTAACAATAAGATTGGGCAGCAAGTCATCATTCCAAGATACCTGACCCTGTCATCTCATTGCACTGAAAATACAAAACCACCTTTTACCCTTGGTTGGAGTGCACATATGGCAATGTAAGTCCTTGAGAGACTATGTCTTTACATTCCCTTTTGAAATAGAAAGGCTTTAGTATCTAATCAAAAGAATGACTGAATTACATAATATGACCTCAAGATAAAATCAGATCAGTGGCCAGATGCAGTGGCTCATGCCTGTAATCCCAGCACTTTGGGAAGCTGAGGCAAGAGACTCGCTTGAGTATAAGAGTTTGAAACCACCTGTGGCAACAGAGCATGACCTTGTCTCTACAAAAAATAAAATAATAAAGCCAGCATGGTGGCACACACCTGTAGTCCCAGCTACTCGAGACTGAGGTGGGAGGATTGCTGGAGCCTGGGAGATGAAGGCTGCAGTGAATGGTGATCAGAGCAAGACCCTATCTCAAAAAAAAAAAAAAAAAAACGAAAAGAAAAAATCAGACCAAGAAGGAGGAGATTTTAATTTAATTTTGCTTTACTTTGTTTTAGTGTTAAATCACTGCCTGAAGTAATTGAAGAGAATGCTTAAAATATTTTCAAAGTTATTAGTTGCTTTTCATAGTGAGGTGCTTTTTTAGGAAGTGCTCTTTTTAGACTGCTAGAAGACAGTTTGATATACTTTGGGAATACAAATCAAACTTAGGTGATAATAAGAGTCACCTAGACACTAAAAATACTGATTTTTGTGTTTTTTCCCTGGAAGTTCTGTTTCAGTAGGTCTGAGATAGGGCCTTAGGAATCAATATTTTTAGCAAATGCCTCAGTTGACTCTTCAGGACATGCAGATATGAGAAACCCTATACTCAATGTTATGCCTTCATTCATATATTATCAGCAGTGTAAAGAACTTAAATGGCTACTAAAATTTCTCAAGAAAAAAAGAAGTAATGTTTACTTTAGGTTTTGCTTCATTATGTATGCTGGGAAAACCTTAGGACTTCTTTGAGTGTTCCCCTTTTTTCTACATATTTGCATTACTTTGAAGCCATATGTTGTGTCATTCTTTTCTATACTCAAACACTAGTTTGGTGGAATAATAAAGTTGTAGAACTTTAAAGATGAAAAACATTTTGGAGATTTTTGTCCAAACCCTTAATTTTATACAAGAGGACCAAGGAAATTAAATGATTTTCCTAAAGTCATACAGTTAGTGTCTGAAAGAGCAACATCTCATGGAAGTTTACACTAGTGTCTCAAGGGTCTACTAAGAAAAGCATGTGGCCAGAGAGTCTAAGTGTTTCTGGTTTTTTCCTCTCACAGCTTTTCTTTGTGTGTTTTTGCTTGGTATGTACTACCTTCTGCTGGTAGAGCTATTACTCTTGCTGGCAGTAGTGCTATGTCACACCAACAGTGTAGACTCTATGTGATGACAGGCCTGAAGCCAAGCTATCTGACTGTACAATTTGATAGCTTTTAGACCTTACACAAATTCCTTGACTTGTCTGTAAGAAAAACAATAGAATGGTTGTGAACATTAAATGAGATAATAATACGTAGAGTTCTTGGCACAGTGTCTGACATCTAGTAAGTCCTCAATAAATGAGAGCTATTACTTTAAAAGAACTGAGACAAAGTGATTTTCTCCAGGTTATTTTTTTCCTATGTATTACACTTGACTTCATTTCCAGTGCTGTCTATTTAGATTATTGGATCAAGGAGAGCCTAGAGATGGTATTTCATTTTCTCTTTTGGCCTTTATTGCTAGTAAATTTTTTTTTTTTGTGATGGAGTCTCGCTGTGTTGCCCAGGCTGGAGTGCAGTGACGCATCTCCACTCACTGCAAGCTCCGCCTTCCGGATTCACGCCATTCTCCTGCCTCAGCCTCCTGTGTAGCTGGGACTACAGGCGCCCGCAACCATGCCCGGCTAATGTTTTGTATTTTTTTAGTACAGACGAGGTTTCACTGTGTTAGCCAGGATGGTCTCGATCTCCTGGCCTCATGAGCCACTGCACCCCTGGCCTTTTTTTTTTCTTTGAGATGGAGTCTCACTCCATTGTCCAGGCTGGAGTGCAGTGGTGCGATCACTGCTGACTACAACCTCCGCCTCCCGGGTTCAAGCAATTCTCATGCCTCAGCCTCCCGAGTAGCTGGGATTACAGGTACCTGCCACCAAACCCGGCTAATTTTTGTATTTTTAGTAGATATGGGGTTTCACCATGTTGTCCAGGCTGGACTTGAACTCCTGACCTCAGGTGATTCACCTGCCTCAGCTTCCCAAAGTGCTGGGATTACAGGCGTGAACCATTGCACCTGGCCTATTGCTAGTAATTTAAAAAGTATTATAGTTGTTTGCTTTTCAAGAGGACATAAAAGGAATTATAGTACAGAATAATTCGTTTTATAAGTCAAATATATATCTTTAATAATTCATTTGTATACATTATATATTTTCTAATTTTCTGATAGTTCTAGACCATTGAAAGCCTCTCAAATGGTGAATTCCTGCATCACCAGCCCTTCTACACCTTCAAAGTGAGTTATATTTCTTATGTACCCAAAATCTGTATTTAAGGATTTGGCTTACCCTAATCTCCAAGATTGCCTCCCTGCCTTTTCATTATTGTTTTTCTTTTTGCATGATAATGCTCTTTATTATCTCTACTTTTGAAACTTTCCTGAATTTGATTTAGAATATATTGAAGGATATAACAGATTTTAATCAGTGACACAAGGTTAGCTCATCCTCTCAATATTCTGTCTTAAAACTTTTAAAAACTTATTATTGTTAATATGTAATAATTTCATCCTAAAACTCTAAAAATTAACAAGGACGTAGGAGTCTAGGGACTTAAGGGATAAAATTACCCCTATTAGTCTAAAACACTCTTCCTTAAAGATAGGCATAGAATCCCAAAACATTTTTTACCTGTTGTTAGCCAGTGTGGAACTTCTTGTCTTTGACACCGAATAGGAGTTATTTTGAAAGGGGACAGGAAAACAAGCAAGCATTCTACAAATGCCCTGATTTTTTTTGTTGTTGTTGTTTAAGACCAAACTTTATCCAAGGAGGGAAGCACATGCCTTTTTTGTTTGCTTTTTAAATATATTTCCTCTGAGATTTTACTAGAGGAGTTCCTGATTAGATCATTTCAATTGATTTAGTTGTCATTTGACTTTTTAATTAATTTTTCTAAAAATTTGATGGCCCAAAGTACTTTTAGAGAAGAGACATTTTTGTTGTTTAAGGGCTTTTGGGGGGCTACTTATATAACCATAAAATGACATTTGGGAACTGCTATTTTCTTTTCCTCCTGTTAATTATTTTTCAGTGCAATTAAAACCAGATGACTAACATGACTAGAAATCTGAAATGGTACCGATATGAATACTCTTACCCGTTCTCAAGATACAAATGAGCAATACCACTTGGCTGCTTAGAAAGTGAGCAAGTGATGCATTTACAGGATGAATATTTTTCATTGCTACAGGCAAGCTGCCTTCTGTAAATATAGTAATTATTAATGGAATGCACTCTTTATGTACCAAGTCACTGTAGTTGCAAGAAAGAACTGATTTCATTGGGCATCATTGTACCTTGGCATGGTCATCTGTTCTCCAGGGTCTACTGGTATGAAAATTTGGGAGTTGATCAATAAAGAATGATTAGGCCCTAGAAGACCTGTCATGCCGATCAAACTTAAAAGAGGCTGAGTTATGAACCAGAATACCATTGATTCTTCTACAATGTCCTTTGTCACATTTGACCCTGGTGCAGTGGTAGCCAGGTGTCATCCTCCTTCAGCAAAATATTCATCTGGATAAACAAATTAATATGTTCAGGTTTGCTTGGTGAGCATGAAATCTGAAATGAGGAATTAAGATGGCTAATTGGCTATTATACTAAAAACCCTTTTGAGCACATAATGGGAGGCTTTTCAAGTGTTCAGGCTGGAGTGCAGTGATATCCTGGCTGCCCTGAGCCACACACTATGTTTGGGCTTATCACTGACCACTTGCCTCTTTTCTTTGATCTACATTGCTATGTAATTTTCCTGATTTCTACTTTGGCCTCTTATTTCTTGGTGCCATTAGTCTATATGTTTATTTTCAGTTTTTACATTCAGGTTAATTGTATTTCCCAGTTTTCATTTTATATATATTTTTTGTATTGCATATGAATTTATGTTAACCTACATCAAAGAAAGTTCTTGTTCTTTGACCTTTACCACTTTTTTCTTTAGTTTATTTTCGGCTTACCTAGAAGACAACACAGTAACACCTTACTTATCTGGCATCATTAAAGGATTCCATATAAGTGAATTTTTATATAACTGAAGCTTACTCTTTAAGCATTTATCTTTTAAAAAATTTTTAACAGTTTGGATGAAAATGTTTCTAAAATATGTTATGCTATTCCTTACATTCTTAAATAAAATAACTAAGGATAATTTAAGTATATCTTAATGACTTAGAATCAGCATTTTAAGTATCAATTATTGCACTGTGTTTCAATATGATATTGCCCTCAGAGGCTCTTATTACTAGACAGTTTGCTTTTACATTAAATGACTTTATAGTTCTTGTTTGCCTTTCTTGTGGTTATTCTTTCTCATTTCTTAGCTCTCATTTCTTGATGAACTTGATACACTATTTTATACACCATTTCCTGGGAAAGAAAGGGTCCCTCTAAGTACATGGGTTTTGGAACTGCCTTCCTCAGAAGCCTTTTTTTCTTACTTTGGAATCCCTATGTTCTGGAAAGTAGAGGTTGCCAGAAGTCTGACAGTGGATAAGTGGAATGTTACTGTTATTTTTAAAGTGCATGGGTCATAATTTAAAAGATCACAAATTAGTCTTCATGCACTTTGTTGTCAAAAACATTTATTCATTGCTATGCCTGCATGAATTCAGTAGCATACTTTATAAAGACAATAGCAAATTTCATTGGGGTTGATCATTAAAAGAAAAAAGGCACAACATGATTAGTTTACTGATGATACGTAGTAGCATAAGAGTTGTCCAGTTTTCAAAGCATGGCTCTTTTGGAGTGGGGCAAAGGTAATGCTGAAATATACCTCTTTTGATATATCTTTTTTTTCTGTTAAGTAATTTTCCGTAATGGAAAAGCAATTTGTTTTGGTATTTTTACATCAAAAGAATAACAAAGACAAATGTTTATCAGACTTTTTTTTTTCCCCCTTAAATTACAGGAAATTCACCTTCAAATCCAAGAGTTCCTTGGCTTTATGCCTTGATTCAGACAGTGAGGATGAACTAAAACGTTCAGTGGCCCTCAGCCAGAGACTTTGTGAAATGTCAGGCAATGAACAGCAGCAAGAAGACCTGGAAAAAGTAAGTAATATTTTCTTAAAACATCTGACAAAAATTTGTTTAGCTCTTACTGTCCAAACAAATGTCTTTTATAACCATCATCAAACTAATTAATTTTAAGGAAAATGCCTTCTCTGGCTACAGAAATCAGTCTGTTTACAGATGGATCAAGACTTATGATAAATTAGTTGTTCTGAACAAATTACTTTCTTTTTTTGCCCTTCAGAGCTACTTTTGCATATTGGTCCTCAAATAATTACTTGCTTTGTTTTGGTAGCAGTGTTGTTTGTTTGTTTGTTTGTTTTAAAGACAGGGTATCGCTCTGTTGCCCAGGCTGGGGTACAGTGGCATAATCATGGCTCACCACAGCCTCATCCTCCTGGGCTCAAACAATCCTCCTACCTCAGCTCCCCAGGTAGCTGGGACTACAGGCACGCACCACCATGCCTGGCTAGTTTTTAAAATTTTTTGTAGAGACAAGGTCTCACTATGTGGCCTAGGCAGGTCTAAAATTCCTGGGTTCAGCTTCCCTAAGTGCTTGGATTACAGGCATGAACCACTACTCCCAGCCTGTAGCAATTGTTTATGTGAGGGAACTGTAGTGAACATTTTACATCAACAGAGCAACCAAGTTATCTAATTGTTTAAATTATGGATTTATTAATTGGCTTAATATATAGATAATTATATGGATAGTTAATGCTTTGAAGATCTAAGCTTTTCTATGTGTTTGCATTATCTTATGCAACTGTATTTTATTTTAAGCCTCCTTTTTAAATAATAGAATTATTTTAGTAGTTATTTTTGTTCTGAGTTGTTTCCTATCCTACTTTAAAGCCAGAGGTAGTTTGTGGTTGCTCAACTTGAATGAGAAATTGAGTGAAAGTCCAAAATTCTCCCAGAAAACAACTTTTGAATATTTACATAATCTTTTTTTTTTTTGAGACGAAGTCTTGCTCTGTTGCCCAGGCTGGAATGCAGTGGCACGATCTTGGCTCACTGCAGTCTCTGTCTCCTAGGTTCAAGTGATTCTCCTGCCTCAGCCTCCTGAGTAGCTGGGATTGCAGACGTGCACCACGACATCTCCCTAATTTTTGAATTTTGGTTTTTTATTTTTTATTTTTTTTGAGACAGAGTCTCGCCCTGTCACCCAGGCTGGAGTGCAGTGGTGTAATCTCAGCTTGCTGCATCCTCCACCTCCCAGGTTAAGGCGATTCTCTGTCTCCCTAGTAGCTGGGACTATAAGTGCGTGCCATCACGCCTGGCTAATTTTTTTATATTTTTAGTGATGATGGGATTTACCCACGTTGGCCAGGCTGATCTCAAACTCCTGGCCTCAAGTGATCTGCTGGCCTCAGCCTCCTGAAGTACTGGGATTACAGGCATGAGCCACCACGCCCGGCCTAATTTTTGTATTTTTAGTAAAGACAGGTTTTCGCCATGTTGGCCAGGCTGGTCTCAAACTCCTGACCTCAGGTGATCCGTCCACCTTGGCCTCACAAAGTTCTGGGATTACAGGCGTGAGCCACCTCGCCTGGCATTCTTTACATGATCTTGATGTCGTTTTTATTTTTCTCATTTATTATTAATAAGACCAGCTAGGGCCGGGCGTGGTGGCTCAAGCCTGTAATCCAGCACTTTGGGAGGCCGAGACGGGTGGCCTCACGAGGTCAGGAGATCGAGACCATCCTGGCTAACACGGTGAAACCCCTTCTCTACTAAAAAATACAAAAAAAAAGCTAGCCGGGCGAGGTGGTGGGCGCCTGTAGTCCCAGCTACTCGGGAGGCTGAGGCAGGAGAATGGCATAAACCCGGGAGGCGGAGCTTGCAGCGAGCCGAGATCTGGCCACTGCACTCCAGCCCAGGCGACAGAGCGAGACTCCGTCTCAAAAAAAAATACCAGCTAACATTTATAATGGTGTAATAGGCATAATGATGGAATATTTACTGTATAATCTAAATATATCTGGAAGAAAATAAATTGAAGATACTTATAGAGTAATTATCTCTGAGTAATCTAATTTGAGTGAATTTATCTATTTTTACATATTTTCCAAATTTTTACAAAATTTATACTTATTTCTATCAAGAAAAAATAATCGTGTGTTCTTATATATTTATTTTTAAAGTTAGACTCACCATTTAGTTTATATATCAGTTATTGATTGTTAAATAACCCAAAGCATCAAAGAAAGGAAACTTTAGAAATAAAGTTGCTACTGGAAATGCTAACTAAGATTGCTGTATTTATAAGTATTCTGGTTTCTTCTAAAAGTAACTCTCTTCTTCAGGATTCAAAATTATGCGCAATAGAGCCTGACAGATCTGAATTGGAAAACTCAGGATTTGACAGAATGAGCGAAGAAGAGCTTCTAGCAGCTGTCTTGGAGATAAGTAAAAGAGATGCTTCACCATCTCTGAGTCATGAAGATGATGATAAGCCAACTAGCAGTCCAGATACTGGATTTGCAGAAGATGATATTCAAGAAATGCCAGAAAATCCAGACCCTATGGAAACTGAGAAGCCCAAAACAATCACAGAGCTGGGTAGGTTTAATGAAGATTAAACCTCTGTTAAACAAAACATAACTCTTTCAAAGTTTCGTAGTGACAAATGAACTCCAAATAACCGGAGATAAATAGAAAAATTAGCTGAGCATGGTGGCGTGACCCTTATCCCCGCTACTTAGGAGGCTGAGGCAGGAGAATTCTCTTGAACCCAGGAGGCAGAGGTTGCAGTGAGCCAGGATTGTGCCACTGCACTCCAGCCTAGGCGACAGAGTGAGACTCCTTCTCAGATAAAAACTAATAAAGGGAGGTGAAGTGGATCTGTATATAACAGGGCTGATGACATTTTCATTCTGCATTATAAAAAGCTTTAAAAAGTGAGAAGCAAATATTGTGACTAGTACACAGATACTAGTGGTAAAGTATGCTGTATCCCTTTAGGTATACATCAGTAGTAAAGCTAACCTTCTTATGTGCATTTAATATATGTTTGTGTCAGTTCTGAGGTGGTTTTCTCACCACTGCTGTTTAAGAAATTCATGGCCAGGCGCGGTGGCTCAAGCCTGTAATCCCAGCACTTTGGGAGGCCGAGACGGGTGGATCACGAGGTCAGGAGATCGAGACCATCCTGGCTAACACAGTGAAACCCCGTCTCTACTAAAAAATACAAAAAACTAGCCAGGCGAGGTGGCAGGCGCCTGTAGTCCCAGCTACTCAGGAGGCTGAGGCAGGAGAATGGCGTAGACCCGGGGGGTGGAGCTTGCAGTGAGCTGAGATCCAGCCACTGCACTCCAGCCTGGGCGACAGAGTGAGACTCTGTCTCAAAAAAAAAAAAAAAGAAAAGAAAAGAAAAGAAAAAGAAATTCATATAACTCTTTCGTTTTCCTATATCGGAATTTACACCAGGTGTTAGGGTGTGAATAATTCAAGTTCTCCATCCCCTGCACAGTGCATTACTTAGTTTCTATGTTTAGATATATTTAGATACACAACTACTTACCACTATGTTACAGTTGCCTGCAGTACTCAGTACAGTAACATGCTGTACAGGTTTGTAGTCCAAGAGCAATAAGCTATACCATATAGCCTAGATGTGTAGTCAGCTATACCATCTAGGTTTGTGTTAAGTATACTCGAAGATGTTCGCACAAAGATGAAATCACTTAATGCAATTTCTTAGAATGTATCTTCATCATTAAGCAACACATGACTGTACATAAAATGCTATACTATTTTTTTGGTAATTTTTATTCATTTTTTGTTATCTAAAGCTATCAATGGGAACAACAGAGCTGAGTCATCCTGCCTTGTACTGTGGGTATTTTGAAACTTTTAGGTAGATAACTTTTACTGTCTTTTCCTATGACCAGTTCAAATTTTTCTCTCTTGATAGCCCCAAGATCTAAGCAACTGTATATTGCTAATGTGTTTCAGGTACACCAAGCATAGGATTTTGAAAATGAAGAGAATACTAGAATATCAGAAAATTATTTTCTACATTCTCATAGTTGGAACCTCTTCAATTTTGAATTATTTTGCATGCAAGTAAAATAAGAATTAGTATATCCACATTTAACTGGAAAGAAAAACGTGATGGTTTTTATACGCAGGCATTAATTTTTTCCTTCTTGATACAAGTATCATTATGCAGTCCCCTTATTACATTTATAATCACTGCCCTTAGGTATGACTGGTTAATATTGGTGCTTTTGTCCCTTCCTGATTTATTTCCTGCTTTCTGCTCTCCTTTTCAGTTCTTTTCCCAGTCCTATAACTTCATAAAATTAATAAAGGGACAGCTACAGGAAGAGGTAGTATGTAGCAATGTCCTATATCATGCACTTCAAGGGAGCTACAGTTTTTATAGCGTGAAAGGAGACAAAGTAGTTGGAAATGGCAGTGGGTAATAAAGAGGAAACCCACCCTGTCTCCAGGCTCTGGGGTATGGGGAAAAAACAACCTATACTTCAAAGAACACTAGAAAAATCCATAATGGGAGGCTTTAGAAGAAAACTGGCCCTGACTAAACACTAAAGAGACCTGACAACCAAATGTAGTGAGTAACCTTAGGAGTCTAGGTTAGAAAAAATTCTACAAAAAATATTTTGGAAACAACTGGAAAAATGAGAATGTGGGCTATAGATTGGAATTATAAATAGAATTACTGTTAATATTCTTAGGTGTGATAATTGTTATGTAGGAAAATGTGCTTTTTAATTAAGAGATTCAGGCTGGGCTGGGTGTGGTGGCTTATGCCTGTAATCCCAGTGCTTTGGGAGGCTGAGGTGGTGAATCACCTGAGGTCAGGAAGTTAAGACCAACTTGACCAACGTGGTGAAACCCCATCTCTACCAAAAATAAAATTAGCCGGGCATGATGTTGCATGCCTATAATCCCAGCTACTTGGGAGGCTGAGGCAGAAGTATTGCTTGAACCCAGGAGGCGGAGGTTGCAGTGAACCGATATTGCACCATTGCACTTCAGCCTGGGCAACAAGAGTAAAACTCTGTCTCAAAAAAAAAAAAAAAAAGGCCAGGCGTGGTGGCTCACACCTGTAATCCCAGCACTTTGGGAGGCTGAGGCAGGTGAATCACGAGGTCAGGAGATCGAGACCATCCTTGCTAGCACGGTGAAACCCCATCTCTACTAAAAATACAAAAAATTAGCGGGGTGTGGTGGTGGGGGCCTGTAGTCCCAGCTACTCGGGAGGCTGAGGCAGGAGAATGGCGTGAACCCAGGAAGCGGAGCTTACAGTAAGCTGAGATCATGCCACTGCACTCCAGCCTGGGCGACAGAGCGAGACTCCGTCTCAAAAGGAAAAAAAAAAAAGAGAGAGAGAGAGATTCAGGCTCACGTGCTTTGGGGTAAAGTATTATAATATCTGCAATTACAGTGTATTCACATGGCTCCATAGAAAAAAAAGAAAAATGTGAGTGAGTGTGTATACACACACACACTCTCCAAAGACAGCCTCTAGTGAACCATAGCTACCAGTATGCATACTCTTGTATAGACCTCTTCACAGTGAATTTGGGAAGGCTATGTGAGTGCAGTAAAATGTGATTGAATTTATTCTGTGTCAAGTTTGTGATTAATCATTAAGATGGCCTGGCAACTACCCCTTTTGTGCTTTTGGGAACCCTAGGCTGCTGTGCAAGAAACTTGGCTGTCCTGCTGGAGAGATCACATTGAGAAGGAAAGACTCATGAGATCACCAGAAGAAAGAGGATATCTAGCTATCTAGCCATCCCCAGCTAATCTTTCTTTTCTTTTTTTTTCCTGGGCCGGACCAAGTCTCTCTCTGTTGCCCAGACTGGAGTGCAGTGGCATGATCTCAGCTTACTGCAACCTCTGCCTCCCAGGTTCAAGTGATTCTCCTGCCTCAGCCTCCCGAGTATCTGGGATTACAGGCGCCCGCCACCACGCCCAGCTAATTTTTTTTTTTTTTTTTTTGTGTTTTTTAGTAGAAACGGGGTTTCCCCACGTTGGCCCGGCTGGGCTTGGACCCCCGGCCCCCGGCCGTTCCCCCCCCCCCCCCCGCCCCAGCCTCCCAAAGTGCTAGGATTACAGGTGTGAGCCACTGCACCTGGCCCCAGCTGATCTTTCTAACCAACGCCACAAAGATGCCAAGGGAAAAAGAAAAAAATCAAGGGAGACATGTTTTTTGGCCTGAGCAATTGGATAGATAATGGTATCATTTGCTGATATGAGGAAGGCACAGTTGATGGGACAAGGGAGGAATAAAAATTAAACAGGCAAATGGAGATTTCACTTAGTCATTTCAATATACAAGTTTAAAACTCAGGGAAGAAATTCAGACTAGAGATATGAATTTGATACTTTGTCAGTTTGTGAGGCTATAGTAATATATGAGATCACTTATGGAGAGAGCTTAAGTAGAAAAGACAGTCTGAAGAAGTGTCATGATCCCTTTCTTTCAGCAGCCTGTTTTCTCAGTTTCTGATCTTAATTCCAAAATCTTTTCTTTGACCCTATTTTGATTGCCCACTTATAGAAGTCATTACCCTAGACCAGTGCTTCTCAAAGTATGAACTTAGATCATCAAATATAATCTGTGAACTTCCTGGAAATGCCCATTCTTGATACCACCTCAGACCTACTGACTGAGAAACTCTGGATGTGGGGTTTAGCAGTCTGTGTTTTGATAGGCCCTCCGAGTGATTCTCATGCAATACTAAAGTGTGAAAACCACTTCCCTAGACTTTGTCGTCATCAATAACTGTACCACCTTTGAAATCTTTGTTTCAAATATCCTTCCCTCATCCTTCTTTCCATCCAGCTTACCTAGTGTCATATTCCGACTTTATTACTTGATTTTTATGAACACTGCCAACCCATTGACTCTTTTTTGCTGTTCAGCACCTCCCTCTTATCATCACTTCCTTTCTTAGGCAGCCACATGCCATATTTTGGTACCCTTTTATCTCCTTCCTGTTTTCTTCTGTTACAGTAGCCTGACAAAACCCAAATTCCAACTCAACTAGCTACTTTTTCCATACCTGCACCCAAGCTGCTGATGATTGCTAAAGAAAATCACAAAACTGTGTTGAGTGAACTTTCCTTAAACTCAGGACTACACTCTTAAATGGGCACTAAATGCTACTAGTCAGTTCGGTAATACTTTGTTTTCTCACTCTCCATGATGTCTTCCTGAAATCTGTACTTCTTTCTCTCTCTCTTTCTCCCTCTCTCTCTCCCTCCCTCAAATATGCCCAGGCCATTCTCATCTCAGAGCTTTTGCACTTAAGCTCCTTGAGGGCAAGCACCATGTTGCTTTAATTATCACTATATCCCCAGCTTCTACAACAGTACTCGGCACATAGATTCTCAGTAAATATCTGTGACTTAACAGTTGCGCTGTCTTGTGAATCAACTGAGGAGGGGTAGGAATACTAAGTAAAGTTTCACAGTCTCTAGACACTAGCCAGAAGGAATAGTGTGTACAAAGACTCAGAAATGAGAAAGCCCACAGGAAGTTAGTGGACCTAAAAGAAAGTTCAGAGTGATCTGCATGACTGGAGCATATGGTTAAAGGGGAAATGCAAAAGATGAGACTAGAGATCTAAGTAGTCTCCGGTTTTTGCATGGCCTGAAGCCATGTTTAAGAATTTGGGCTTTTGTTTCAAAGGCATTAGGAAGTTATTGGATATTTTAAGCAAACAATTATTTTGTAAGGATTTATGCTTGAAGAAAAGACCATTCTGGCTACAGAAGTTAGAGAAAAACTATAGTAATACTTGAGACCTCTTAGGAAATTGTTGCAGTAGTCCAAACCAGAAGTTAGTGGTGTCCTAAGCCAAGGTTTTGGCTTGAAAAAAAAAATTGATGGATTCAAGAGATGGTTAGGAAATAATCATTTATCTTATGTGAGGAGTGAATGAGAGGGAGAAGTCAAATATGATCCTCAGATTTCTGTCTTTTAAAAGAAACTGGAAAATTATCTCATTCACTGAAATATAGAATATCAGGAAGATAACGGGTTTCAATTAGGGTGTGGGGAAGAAGCAAACAGTATATTCAGTCTAAGAATGTTCAGTTAAACACGTGAATCCCTTTTGATCCATTGTGCAATCTTTAAAAGTAGTTTATTACTTCATGGCCATGTTTGTCCCCGTAGATTTTTAAATAGGTTCTGTATCTGTCTGATAATCTTATCCTGAAGACAAATGTATATTGACTTTAGTATCTTCAAGGAAACTTCCTTGATCTGCTTTCTAACACATGGATTAGTTACTAGTATAATCCAGGATTGTCTGAGGTACATTGAATCATTGAGTGCTCAAAATTATTGGTTAAGAAAAATTACTCTGTCGTATTTTTGAGTATGTTTTGATAATAAAAGTAATAATACTCATTTTATACTCTAAAATAGCAACGTCAACTCCCAAGTCTTCCTTCCACTTGAAATGCTCATCATCAGTTAACTTTGTATATCTCAGTTGCAAATTTCCAAAACAGATAATCTAATTGGTTGAGTCAAATAATCCATTCCCAGTTCAGCAGGCTTAGATGGGAGAGACAGGCAGGGTCATGTAGACTTCCAAGCTGCCCCTTCTAGGCCATGGGAAGGGTCGTTTCTCCAATAATAGAAGAAAGGAAGAAATTATTGACATCTCTAGGATAATTGTTTTTTGTGTGTTTAATTGGGATTATCTGTAATATAATTTTTCTGAGCAATTGGGATTTTTCCACCAAATGAATCCTAAGTTTCTTTTCCTCTTTTAATAAATATTCAGCAATTCAGTACAACTCAAAATGCTAACTAGTTGCTGACTTAGAATCTAAAGCCAAGATGCTGTAAACTTCAGAGTTACCTGTGCTACAGAGAAATACAGTATTAGGGGCCGGGCGCAGTGGTTCACACCTGTAATCCCAGCACTTTGGGAGGCCATGGTAGGTGGATCACCTGAGGTCAGGAGTTCAAGACCAGCCTGGCCAACATGATGAAACCCTGTCTCTACTAAAAATAAAAAATGAGCCGGCTGTGGTGGCACACGCCTGTAATCCAAGCTACTCAGGAGACTGAGGCAGAAAAATTCGCTTGAATCCAGGAGGTGGAGGTTGCGGTGAGCCGAGATTGTGCCACTGTACTCCACCCTGGCCAACAGAGCAAGAGTCTTTCTCAAAAAATAAAATAAAATACAGTATTAGGGCAGGTAAAGAGCATATACAAACTCAATAACAATATGTATAGCATGAGTATATAAAGGTAATTCTTGTTGGCCAGTTAAATACTTTTTGATGAGGAGGTTTACTTTAGTAATGTTTGATATAGTTAACGCTTGTATTTGTATTGAAAATTACTGTGGGCCAGGCATTGAAAATTACTATTACAGGTGGCTCAATCCTGTAATCCCAGCACTTTGGGAGGCCAAGGCTGATGGATCACCTGATGTCAGGAGGTCAAGACCAGCCTGACCAATATGGTGAAACCCCGCCTCTACTAAAAATACAAAATTAGCTGGGCGTGTTGGTGCATGCTACTTGGGAGGCGGAGGCAGGAGAATCACTTGAACCTAGAAGGCGGAGGTTGCAGTGAGCAGATACTGTGCCACTGCACTCCAGCCTGGGCGACAGAGCAAAACTCAGTCTGAAAAAAAAAAATCATGAAATGTTATTGCTCTAACAATTCAGATAACCAGAAGAAAATCATAACTATCCTGTTTATTTTAGCTAGCCATAGTCTAGAAATTGAGAAGGAACAGGCCGGGAGGGGTGGCTCACACCTGTAATCCCAGCACTCTGGGAGGCAAAGGCAGGCGGATCACCTGAGGTCAGGAGTTCAAGACCAACCTGGCCAACATGGTGAAACCCTATCTCTACAAAAAAAATATAAAAATTAGGCCAGGCATGGTGGCTCATGCCTGTAATCTCAGCACTTTGGGAGGCCGAGGTAGTCCGATCACGAGGTCAGGAGTTCGAGACCAGCCTGACCAAGATGGTGAAACCTCATCTCTACTAAAAATACAAAAATTAGCCAGACATGGTGGCTAATTAGCCAGGCATGGTGGCCTGTAATCCCAACTACTCGGAAGGCTGAAGCAGGAGAATCGCTTGAACCCTAGAGGCAAAGGTTGCAGTGAGCCGAGATCACACCACTGCACTCCAGCCTGAGCAACAGAGCGAGACTCCATCTCAAAAAACAGTGTGTGTGTGTATATATATATATATAAAATATGTGTGTATACATATATATGTGTATATATGTGTATATATGTGTGTGTATATATATAAATTAGCCGGGCATGGTGGCGGGCGCCTGCAGTCCCAGCTACTCAGGAGTCTGAGGCGGAAGAATTGCTTGAAAGAAGCGGAGGTTGCAGTGAGCCACTGCACTCCAGCCTGGGGGTAGGGGGAGGTGAGGGGAGGGGAGTGGGGATTTCTTACCTTCCTGAATGTTTTAAACATACACTGTATGTTGCCATACACTCTTTTGATTTAGATATATACAATCCTTGTTTGATTATTAATGTTTAAACACATGTTCAACATACAGTGTGATAAATGGGGAAAATCGGCCAGGCACAGTGGCTCATACCTGTAATCTCAGCATTTTGGGAGCTCAAGGCGGGCAGATCACCTGAGATCAGGAGTTTGAGAGCAGCCTAGCCAATATAGTGAAATCTCATCTCTACTAAAACAAAAATCAGTTGGGCATGATGGCGTGCGCCTTTAATCCCAGCTACTTGGTGGCTAAGGCACGAGAATTGCTTGAACCCAGGAGACAGAGGTTCCGATGAGCTGAGAGCGAGACACTGTCTCAAAAAAATAAATGGGGAAAATCTCTTGATCATTTTGGCCTAATTCTTACTTCATTTGCTCTAAACAATATTTTATTTCCAGTACTTGGTCAAGTGACACTATGACCTATGGCTGTTTTTTCTTCCCCATCTTTACATAGTGTGTTTCTGATGATTAATTAACTTTTAGAACCATTACTGTAGATCATTTGTTCTCAAAAAAGAACAGTTTTGCCTTCCAGGGGACATACGGTAATGTCTGTCATTTTTGGTTTTCACAACTGTAGTGGGTGGATGCTATTGACATCTAGTAGGTAGAGACCAGAAACACAGCTAAACGTTCTACAATGAACAGGACATACTCTTTGCCCCTCACCCCAACAAAAGCTTGTCCCACCCAAAATGTCAGCTCTAAGGTTGATCAACCCTGACGTAGATCTAGTAAGGTGAAATTGTATGTCCTAAGCAAATTATAGATGAAATTAGGGTAAATTCCTTTATGAACAGTAGGTGTCACTCTAGTTCAGAAATTTCCATTTATTAGAGAGGATTTTCCAAATTAATGTTATGTTCTGCTTCCTCAGATCCTGCCAGTTTTACTGAGATAACTAAAGACTGTGATGAGAATAAAGAAAACAAAACTCCAGAAGGATCTCAGGGAGAGGTTGATTGGCTCCAGCAGTATGATATGGAGCGTGAAAGGGAAGAGCAAGAGCTTCAGCAGGCACTGGCTCAGAGCCTTCAAGAGCAAGTAAGAGATATTTATATTGCTACTTTCTTTGTACTTACCTTTCCTGAGAAATAGAATAATAGTAACTAATGTGTTGAGCGCTTACTATGTGTCAGACATTGTTCCAGATGATTTACATACAGTAAGTCATTGGGGGAAAAAAAGACTTGTTTGAGGCAGGGCTTGGTAAAGTTCATGCCTGTAATCTGAGTACTTTGGGAAGCTGAGGCGGGCAGATCACTTGAGGCCAGGAGTTTGAGACCAGCCTAGCCATCATGACAAAACCCTGTCTACTAAAAATGTAAAACTTAGCCAGGCATGGTGACACATGTCTGTAGTCCCAGCTACTTGGGAGGCTGAGGCAGGAGAATCACTTGAACCCAGGAGGCGGAGGTTGCAGTCAGCTGAGATCACGCCACTGCACTCCAGCCTGGGTTTGAAACAGGTACATGGGTAGTTTTTCTTTTTTTGAAAATGCAAATGCAATAAAATGTATTGTTGGTTACCTTTCATAACTATAATTCATTGCTTGCTAAAACAGGATGGGATATTGTAGATTATTCCTAGTCCAAATTTATTTTTTTTCTTTTTCTTTTTATTTTCTATTTTAATTTTTTAGAGACAGGGCCTTGTTATGTTGCCCAGGCTGGTTTTGAACTCCTGAACTAAAGCAGTCCTCCTCCTTTGGCCTCCGAAAGTGCTAGAACTACAGATGTGAGCCACCATGCCTGGCTTCCCAGTCCAGCATTATTTTGCAAGCTGTAGAAACAGCCAGTATACCACCATGATTTTATAATAATTTATTTAAGGCATTGTATTTGTTTTGGTTATTTTCTAAGAATATAAATTTTGATGAATTATTTGAACATAGAATTATCAGAAATAGTATCTAAAATCTAATTTTCAGATTTTAGTGTTAGAACATTTATCTGCCTTTCTGTTTATTTATTAAGATAGGGTCAGGCCGGGCGTGGTGGCTCAAGCCTGTAATCCCAGCACTTTGGGAGGCCGAGACGGGCGGATCACAAGGTCAGGAGATCGAGACCATCCTGGCTAACACGGTGAAACCCCGTCTTTACTACAAAATACAAAAGACTAGCCGGGCGAGGTGGTGGGCGCCTGTAGTCCCAGCTACCTGGGAGGCTGAGGCAGGAGAATGGCGTAAACCCGGGAGGCGGAGCTTGCAGTGAGCTGAGATCCGGGCACTGCACTCCAGCCCGGGCGACAGAGCGAGACTCCGTCTCAAAAAAAAAAAAAAAAAAAAAAAAGATAGGGTCTTGCTCAGTTGTCCAGGCTGGAATGCAGTGGCTTGATCATGACTCACTGCAGCTTCAAACTCCTGAGTTCAAGCAATTCTCCTGCCTAGGTCTCTCAAGTACATGGGACCACAGGAGCACCCACCATGCCCAGCTCATTTTTTTATTTTTAGTAGAGACAGGGTCACTGTTGCCCAGGCTGTTCTCAAACTCCTGGGCTTAAGCAGTCCTCCCACCACAACCTCCCAAAGTGCAGGGATTATAGGCATGAGCTATTTGCACCCAGCCCTTGCTCTTTTCTTTATGTAGTAACCTATTCTTTAGTGTTCACTTTATGCCACTTGTTTTCCACTGTTACAATCACCTGAAATATCAGATTTATAGGCAATAGGATCTGACTTACAGGTCTGATTTTTCAGTTATCTAATCCTGTGCAATCCCAGTCATGTTAGTAAACATTTACCAAGACTCCCTGGAATGAGTGGGTAGGTTTAGTGCTTGTTTGCGGCGTGCTTTGGGTTCATCAGATAATCAGATTAAGAAATCTAAGCTGGGCACTGTGGCTCACGCCTGTAATCCCAGCACTTTGGGAGGCCAAAATGGGTGAATCCCTTAAGGCTAGGAGTTCTAAACCAGCCTGGCCAAAATGGTGACACTCTGTCTCCGCTAAAAATATAAAAATTAACCTGGTGTGGTGGTGTGCACCTGTATTCCCAGCTACTCGGGAAGCTGAGACAGAAGAATCGCTTGAACCGGGATGCGGAGGTTGCAGTGAGCCGAGATCTCGCCACTACACTCCAGCCTGAGAGACAGAGCAACACTCTGTCTCAAAAGAGAAAAGAAATCTATTTGGCCAGATAGGGTGGGTCATGCCTATAATCCCAGCACTTTGGGAGGCTAAGACAGATGAATCATTTGAGCCCAGGAGTTTGAAACCAGCCTGGGCAACATGACAGAACCCCATCTCTACAGAAAATACAAAAATTAGCCAGATGTGGTGGTGCACACCTGTAGTCCCAGCTACTTGAGAGGCTGCTTGAGCCCAGGAGGGAGAGGTTGCAGTGAGCCAGGGTCATGCCATTCCACTCCAGCCTGGGCGACAGAGGAAGACTATCTCAAAAAAAGTAAATCTAGGCTGGCGCAGTGGCTCACACCTGTAATCCCAGCACTTTGAGAGGCCTAGGCGGGTGGAACACCTGAGGTCAGGAGTTTGAGACCAGCATGGCCAACATGACAAAATGCCATCTCTACTAAAAATACAAAAATTAGTCAGGTGTGGTGGCGCGCACTTGTAATCCCAGCTAGTAGGAAGGCTGAGGTACAAGAATTGCTTGAACCCAGGAGGTGGAGGTTGCAGTGAGCTAAGACCATGCTACTGTACTTTTGCCTGGACTATAGAGCAAGACTCTGTCTCAAAAAAAAAAAAAGAAAGAAAAGAAATCTGATTTCTCTAGATCAGTGGTTCTCAATCTTAACTGCACATTCAGATTAACTGGGGAGCTTTAAAAATACTGGAGTGGGCTGGGTGTGGTGGCTCATGCCTGTAATTCCAGCACTTTGGGAGGCTGAGGCAGGCAGATCACGAGATCAAGAGATTGAGACCATCCTGGCCAACATGATGAAACCCCATCTCTACTAAAAATACAAAAAAAATTAGCTGGGCATGGTGGCACGCACGTGTAGTCCCAGCTACTCTGGGGGCTGAGGCAGGAGAATCGCTTGAACCCGGGAGGTGGAGGATGCAGTGAGCCAAGATCGTACCACTGCACTCCAGCCTGCTAACAGGCAAGACTCTCTCTCCAAAAAAAAAATATATATTTCTTTAAAAATACTGGAGTGTTCTGCTCTGATACGATTGATCTGGAGTGTGGTCTGGGCATTTGGATCTCTCTTCTTTTAACATGAATTTTTAAAAGCTTCTCCCACTGATTTCGTTTGTTTGTTTGTTTGTGATGGAGTCTCGCCCTGTTGCCCAGGCTAGGGTGCAATGGTGCAATCTTGGCTCACTGCAACCTCCGCCTCCTGGGTTCAAGCGATTCTCCTGCCTCAGCCTCCCGAGTATCTGGGATTACAGGGACGTGCCACCACACCTGGCTAATTTTTGTATTTTTAGTAGAGAAGGGAGTTTCACAATGTTGGCCAGGCTGTTCTCAAACTCCTGACTGTGTGATCTGCCTTCCTGGGCCTCCCAGAGTGCTGGGATTACAGGTGTGAGCCTGGCTTCACTGATTTCAATGGGCAGCCAAGATTGAGAATTGCTATTTTAAAACCATTTCAGAACCAGCTGTTCCAAGGTTTTTTTTGTTTGTTTGTTTTTCTTTTTCTTTTTTTGTAAGAAGTTCTACTCTAGCTGTCTTGTCATCAAGATGGCAAACTATTTTACCAGTAATATATCATAGTCATTTGTATTGGAAAACTTTTTTTTTTTTTTGAAATGGAGTCTCGCTTTGTTGCCCAGGCTGGAGTACAGTGGCACCGTCTTGGCTCACTGTAGCCTCCCCCGCCTGGGGTCAAGTGATTCTGCCTCAGCCTCCCAAGTAGCTGGGATTACAGGCACCCACCACCATGCCTGGCTAATTTTTGTATTTTTAGTGGTGATAGGGTTACACCACATTAGCCCGTCTAGTTTTGAACTTCTGACCTCAAGTGATCAACCTGCCTTCGCCTCCCAAAGTGTAGAAGACTTACATGTATGTTTGTTTGTATGTATGTATATGATGGAGTTTTGCTCTATCTCCCAGGCTGGAGTGTAGGGGCATGATCCCGGCTCACTGCAACCTCTACCTCCCACGTTCAAGTGATTCTCCTGCCTCAGCCTCCCGAGTAGCTGGGATTACAGGTGCCCAGCTAGTTTTTGCATTCTAGTAGAGACAGGATTTTGCCATGTTGGCCAGGCTCGTCTCGAACTCCTGACCTCAAGTGATCCACCTGTCTCAGCCTCCCAAAGTGCTGAGATTACAGGCATGAGCCACTGCGCCCAGCCAAAACTTACTTTTAATATAAATGACCAAGGTCTGAGTTCTTAGCAAAAATTCCTTCATAGTGCATAAAAAGAAAAAATTCAGCACCTTTTTTCATAGATGAAAGATATACATACTATTTGTTATCAGCTGACTCAGTTAAAACTTCTCAGATATGAGGATAGGGTTATAAGAGGACGTGTCTTTGGTATACCTGCGTCATTTTGTTAATAAGTAAGAGAGTCTTGCCTTTTGGTTTCAGAGTAGACTTATTCTGAAGAAAGTATAAAATAAATTTTTTAAAGTATAAAATAACTTTATACTCTAATATGAAAGTATATTTTTTCTTATTCATATGTTGTTTGTAAATTATCTTTTCTGAAGATGACGAAGGAAATTTCTTGTTATACTCAACATTTCCCTGTCCTTATATAATGAAGATAGTCATCTATGCCAGGCACGGTGGCTCATGCCTATAATCCCAGAACTTTTGGAAGACGAGGTGGGAGGATCACTTGAGGCCGAGAGTTCGAAACCAGTCTGAGCAATAAAGCAAGATCTCATCTCCACATAAATGAAAATTAAAATAGTCATCTAGTTTGAGACATTTCAGGAGATATTGAAGGTACTTTTTTGTTGTTTTCTGAGAGTGTCGTTCTGTCACTCAGGCTGGAGTGCAGTGGTGCAACGTTGGCTCACTGCAAGCTTTGCCTCCCGGGTTCACGCCATTCTCCGGCCTCAGTCTCTCAAGTAGCTGGGACTACAGGCGCCTGCCACCACGCCCAGCTAATTTTTTTTTTTTTTTTTTTTTTTT
>NC_045444.1:104944659-104951731 GCF_002776525.5 Piliocolobus tephrosceles | reverse complement strand
TTTTTTTTTTTTTTTTTTTTTTGAGAAGGAGTCTCGCTCTGTCGCCCAGGCTAGAGTGCAGTGGCCGGATCTCCACTCACTGCAAGCTCCGCCTCCTGGGTTCATGCCATTCTCCTGCCTTAGCCTCCTGAGTAGCTGGGACTACAGGCGCCCGCCACCTCGCCCGGCTAGGTTTTTGTATTTTTTTTTAGTAGAGACGGAGTTTCACCGTGTTAGCCAGGATGGTCTCGATCTCCTGACCTCGTGATCCGCCCGTCTCGGCCTCCCAAAGTGCTGGGATTACAGGCTTGAGCCACCGCGCCCGGCTAGTTTTTTGTATTTTTTAGTAGAGATGGGGTTTCACCATGTTAGCCAGGATGGTCTTGATCTCCTGACCTCGTGATCCGCCCGTCTCGGCCTCCCAAAGTGCTGGGATTACAGGCTTGAGCCACCGTGCCCGACCAATTTTTTGTATTTTTAGTAGAGATCGGGTTTCATGTGTTAACCAGGATGGTCTCGACCTCCTGACCTCGTGATTCACCCGCCTCAGTCTCCCAAAGTGCTGGGATTACAGGCATGAGCCACCCACGCCTGGCCAGAAGGTACTATTTTTTTCTAAGAGAACCTCAGATATATCAGAAAATTAATAGTCAGTGGCATTCGTGTAGTATTTGCCAAGCATCCACTATATGTCTTGGTTTCTTCAGCAAGAGTAAAAATAGAAACCTATGAATAATATCTTGTGGAAATGTTCGTCTCGCCGTCTGTTACAGACTTAAGGTGAGTGTTATGTTAGAGCTGGCTCTCAAAATCAGCTCAGGAGAGCCAATTATATGCCCTTCCCAACTCTGTGTTCACTGTCACGTTAGTAGCTTAAAATTGGCCATGGTGGGAGTATTTATTTATACCATGGAAATTGGAAAATGCTATAAATCAGGGGGAAGGAAAGACATCAATTTGTATCTACTATGTGCCTGGCACTTTGTTTTGTTTTGTTTTTTATTTTTTTGAGACGGAGTTTCGTTCTTGTCGCCCAGGCTGGAGTGCAATGACGTGATCTTGGCTCACTACAACCTCCACCTACCAGATTCAAGTGATTCTCCTGACTCAGCCTCTCAAGTAGCTGGGATGACAGGAGCCTGCCACCACACCTGGCTAATTTTTATATTTTTAGTAGAGAAGGGGTCTCACCACGTTGTCTAGGCTGGTCTCGAACTCCGGACCTCAGGTGATCTGCCTGCCTCGGCCTCCCAAAGTGCTGGGATTACAGGCGTGAGTTTACATGCCCAGCTTACTTCTAAGGTTGTGTTTTAAGAGGACAATGTTGAAAAAAGTAAAGAACTTCCCCACATTCCTCAAAAGATAATATTCCAAACATCCATCAGGTTATAGAAAGCATTCTTAGCAAATGCTTCCAGAGAAACTGATTTTATCTTCATTAAGTAAGTTTAATCAGTACCTTTTTAAATACCTTAGTTTTTGTTCTTTTCCCTTTAGGAGGCTTGGGAACAGAAAGAAGATGATGACCTCAAAAGAGCTACCGAGTTAAGTCTTCAAGGTGTGGAGATCATTTTAATTACATTTTTTTAATGGTAAAATTACCATTCACACATAGAAGAACATATAAAGAGTGTGTGTGTGTGTGTGTGTGTGTGTGTGTGTGTTGTGGGGGATAGTGTCTCTGTGTGTGTGTGTGTGTGTGTGTGTGTGTGTGTGTGTGTGTGTGTGTGTGTGTTGTGGGGGATAGCCTCTCACTCTGTTACCCAGGCTGGAGTGCAGTGGTGCAGTCTTGGCTCACTGCAACATCTACCTCCTGGGTACAAGCAATTCTCGTGCCTCAGCCTCCCGAGTAGCTGGAATTATCGGTTGTGCCACCACTCCCAGCTAATTTTTGTATTTTTAGTAGAGATGGGGTTTCACCATGTTGGCCAAGACTGGTCTTGAACTCCTGGCTTCAAGTGATCCACCCGCCTCAGCCTCCCAAAGTGCCGAGATTACAGGCTAAAATGTGTTTTCTGATAACAAATTTGAATACCTCCCAGGTAAAGAAATAGAGCCTTAGAAGCAACCTTTATATCTCTCCTTTTTGTCTTCCTCCCAGAGGAAACCACTAATCTAACATTTGTATTCATCTTCAGCTTGCTTTTTTCAAAATAATTTTTGTCATCTATACCCATATCTCTAACAATATGTTTTTTAATTTTGAAAAATTAGCAGAAAAATCTATCATCTGTTTAATGAAAGTTATAATTTTGTCACTGTTACGAGTCCTAGAAAAACATGATGTGGCTTCAGGTTCCAAGTCTGGGGAAGTCAGTAGGCAGTCATGAGTGAGTGCATTCGGTAGCATAAGGTTCACATGTCATAGCATTTGGCAGAATTAATATGTGGACCAGGTATTAGAAGTCCATGAGATAGGAGATTGGAAGAAGTAGATGTAGGAATCTGTTTCTCAAACAGCTTTTACCTAATCTTTATTTTATCCCCTCCCCTCCTTATCCTCCAGTTTCAGAGGTACCTGGTTCCTGGTTCTTCCATGTCTTCATTTTTTTGGAGACAGGGGCTTGCTCTGTTGCCCAGGGGCTGGAGTGTAGAGGCTCGTTCTCTGTTCACTGCAACCTCTGCCTCCTGAATTTCAAGTGATTCTTGTGCCTCAGCCTCCTGAGTAGCAGGGACTACAGGCATGTACCACCACGCCCAGCTAAATTTTTTTTTTTTTTTTTTGAGACAGAGTTTCATTCCTGTTGCCCAGGCTAGAGTGCAATGGCATGATCTTGGCTCACTGAAACCTCCACATCCCAGGTTCAAGCAGTTCTCCTGCCTCAGCTTCCTGAGTAGCTGGGATTACAGGCACCCACCAGCACGTCCAGCTAAATTTTGTATTTTTAGTAGAGATAGGGTTTCACCATGTTGGCCAGGCAGGTGTCGAACTCTTGACCTTAGGTGATCCACCTGTGTTGGCCTCCCAAAGTGCTGGGATTGCAGGCGTGAGCCACCATGCCCGGGTTCCAGCTAATTTTTTGTGTTTGATTTTAGCAGAGATGGAGTTTTGGCGTGTTGCCCAGGCTGGTCACGAACTCCTGATCTTAGGCAGTTCACCCACCAGCCTCGGCCTCCCAAAGTCCTAGGATTAGAGGTGTGAGCCACCATGCCTGGCCTGGTTCTTCCATGTCTTCTTGTGTCTTTTGAACATTCAGTGATGTAAATTAGATTAGTTTTCAACTTTTCCATTGCGGGCTTGGGGTATGGCTTTGGCTTTCTTAGGTCTGCTGAGTCAGTCACACATGTATTTCCAACTTAGAATTTTGATGTTATATTCTCTTTTCCTATTCTTTGCATTCTTAGATTTTCTTTTTTCTTTTTCTTTCTTTTGAGACAGAGTTTCTCTCTTGTTGCCCAGGCTGTAGTGCAGTAGCGTGATCTCGGCTCACTGCAACCTCTGCCTCCCGAGTTCAAGTGATTCTCCTGCCTCAGCCTCCCAAGTAGCTGGGATTACAGGCATGAGCTACCATGCCCAGCTAATTTTGTATTTTTTAGTAGAGGTGGAATTCACCATTTTGGTCAGGCTGGTCTCCAACTCCTGACCTCAGGTGATCCACCCGCCTCGGCCTCCCAAAGTGCTGGGATTACAGGCGTGAGCCGCCATGCCCAGCCTCATTCTTAGATATTCATGTGATTGTAAGTCACACTATACTATGATTTTAGTGGAGCTAATTATATATTAAAGCAAATAACCATTTATGTACAAATACTCCTGGGATTCTTTATTTAACACCATTAGTAAAGATGGATGCTTCCAATGGACACATACTGTTAAAAAATATATAGATCTTATATTTGTTTAGTATATCTTAGGTGAAATTTAAGAGTTAAAGGTTGAAATTTTTTTAGCTTTTTTGGTACATTTCAAGAAATGAACTTTTTTTTTTTTTTGAAACAGTCTCGCTCTGTTGCCAGGCTGGAGTGCAGTGGCACAATCTCAGCTCACTGCAACCTCCACCTCCCAGGTTCAAGTGATTCTCCTGCCTCAGCTTCCTGAGTAGCTGGGACTACTGGCGTGTGCCACCACACCCAGCTGATAGTTGTATTTTTAGTAAAGAAGGAGTTTTACCATGTTGGCCAGGATGGTCTTGATTTCTTGACCTCTTGATCCACCTACCTCGGCCCCCCCAAAGTGCTGAGATTACAGGCATAAGCCACCACACCCGGCCAAGAGATGATTTAATACAAAGAAAAAAAGAACATTGACCTTTTTATAATCCTTTTTCTGTAAGGATAATTTATGTTTGCTAATGACACCAAGTACTTGAAATCTAACATATATAGCTTATATAGAATTTAGTGAAATTGGATTATATGTAAAATTACATTCTTTTCTAATTTTATGCCTTTCTTATGAGGGTTAGATCCCTTTATCATATAAATATATTTAAAAGAAAAAGAGCGTTTCTTTTACAGATACACGTCTCCCGTGTTCCCCAAGTGGGCTGAGCATGCTGGACCCTCTTATGTTTTATGTTTACTTAGAATGATAAAATGTGTACCTCAAGCTGTTTTATCTTTCTAATTATATCTCTTATGTCTATTCCAAGAATTTTTTTTTTTTTTTGAGACAGAATTTTGCTCTTGTTGCTCAGGCTGGAGTGCAATGGCGCAATCTCAGGTCACTGCAACCTCCGCCTCCCGGGTTCAAGAGATTCTCCTGCCTCAGCCTCCCAAGTAGCTGGGATTATAGGCATTAGGCACCGCTCCCAGCTAATTTTTTTTTTTTTTTTTTTTTTTTTTGCATTTTTAGTAGAGATGAGGTTTCACTATGTTGGTCAGGCTGGTCTCGAACTCCTGACCTCAGGTGATCCACCTGTCTCGGCCTCCCAAAGTGCTGGAATTACAGGCCTGAGCCACCGTGTCCAGTCTATTCCAAGAACTTTTACAAGATTTTGTGTTTGTATTCTTCAGAGTTTAACAACTCCTTTGTGGATGCATTGGGTTCTGATGAGGACTCTGGAAATGAGGATGTTTTTGATATGGAGTACACAGAAGCTGAAGCTGAGGAACTGAAAAGAAATGCTGAGGTAATTGTTTTCATCCCTGAGGACAGTTGGTCAGATTCAGTGTCACTCCTCCTGCTCTTTACTTCAAAGGCCCCACTTTCAGTGTCCATTGCAGGTTCATTTTGGCCCTTGCACTAGCCATTACATGGTCTCATTTTCTCTTGTCATTTGCTGTTCATTTTTCACATGCAGAATTCAAAACAACAACAACAAAAAAAACAGGAATACATCCTGACCACTTTGTATGCATGTTAGGTAAGAACTCAGTAAAGGCATGTGTGTATTAAAGTACCTTTAGTTGGCCAGGCGTGGTGACTCACGCCTGTAATCCCAGCACTTTGGGAAGCTGGGGCAGGTGGATCACCTGAGGTCAGGAGTTCGAGACCAGCCATACCAACATGGTGAAACCCCGTCTCTACTAAAAATGCAAAAATTAGCCAGGTGTGGTGACACATGCCTGTAATCCCAGCTACTTGGGAGGCTGAGGCAGGAGTATCGCCTGAACCTGGGAGGCAGAGGTTGCAGTGAACCAAGATTGTGCCATTGTACTCCAGCCTGGGCAACAAGAGCAAAACTCCGTCTCGGGGAAAAAAAAATTACCTTTAGTTACACTGAATAACTATCATCTTTATAGTTAAATACCAAAAACAGTTGTTGCTCACTGAAAACTGTTGAATTGGTGATGTTAATTAGGGCACATTGAACCCTTTTTTTTTTAACCCTTTTTTCTCCCTTAAATAATTGCTTTTTCCCCTCAAATTTTGATTATCCAGGATCCTACCATCCTAACACAATTACTGTCAGCACTTTGACATATTTCTTTGTTATTCTCACCTCTATGTATGCTTTTTTAAAAGTCATAAGTATAGTTTTTATTTCATTTGTTTTTTTTGTTGTTGTTCTAGAGACAGAGTCTCACTGTGTTGCCCAGGCTGGCTTCAAACTCCTGGGCTCAAGGGATTTTCCTGCCTCAGCCTTCCAAATGACTGGGACTAGAGGCACACACTGCCGCACCCAGGTTATCCTGTTTGTTGAAGAGTAGTTATTTATAAGCTTATTTTTAATGCCTATACTATATTGCCTCAAATGAATATCATATTTATTTACTTTTTAGCTAACACTGAGTATTTGTCTAAGTTGTTTGTAATTTTTCACTATGATAAGAAGTTAGGGCCAGGCGCGGTGGCTCAAGCCTGTAATCCCAGCACTTTGGGAGACCGAGATGGGTGGATCACGAGGTCAGGAGATCGAACCCATCCTGGCTAACACAGTGAAACCCCGTCTCTACTAAAAAATACAAAAAACTAGCCGGGCGTGGTGGCGGGCGCCTGTAGTCCCAGCTACTCGGGAGGCTGAGGCAGGAGAATGGCGTGAACCCGGGAGGTGAAGTTTGCAGTGAGCCGAGATCCGGCCACTGTACTCCAGCCTGGGCGACAGAGCAAGACTCCGCTTCAGAAAAAAAGAAGTTGGGAAACTGTATGCTTATAGCATTTTCCTTATTTTGTTTTTTAATTTTTTTGAGATAGTCTCGCTCTGTCACCCAGGCTGGAGTGCAGTGACACAATCTCAGCTCACTGCAACTTCCTCCACCTCCTGGGCTCAAACGATTCTCGTGCCTCAGCCACCTGAGTAGCTGGGATTGCAGGCAGGAGCCACTATGCCTGGCTAATTTTTGTATTTTCAGTAGATGCGGTTTCACCATGTTGGCTAGGCCGGTCTGGAATTCTTGGCCTTAAGGGATCCGCCCATCTCTGCCTCCCAAAGTATTGGGATTACAGGCCTGAGCCACTGTACCTAGCCGAACACAGAGTTTTGTTGTTGTTTTTTTTAAGGCAAGGTCTGTCACCCAGGCTAGAGTGCAGTGGCATGTGCTCTTGGCTCACACGTTCGTTTTCTATATTTTAGAATTTCTTCTTTTGTATTCTCCAGAAGTAAATTACTAAATTAAAGTTTATGAACATTTTAAATATCTGGTTTACATATAGCCGTATTCCTTCCCTGATTTTTTTTTTTTTTTTTTTTTTTTTTTTTTTTTTTTTTTT
>NC_045444.1:104930240-104944559 GCF_002776525.5 Piliocolobus tephrosceles | reverse complement strand
GGAGTGCAGTGGCCCAATCTTGGCTCACTGCAAGCTCCACCTCCTGGGTTCACGTCATTCTCCTGCCTCAGCCTTCTGGGTAGTTGGGACTACAGGCACCCGCCACCACACCCAGCTAATTTTTTGTATTTTTTTAGTAGAGACGGGGTTTCACCATGTTAGCCAGGATGGTCTTGATCTCCTGACCTCGTGATCCACCCGCCTCAGCCTCCCAAAGTGCTGGGATTACAGGCGTGAGCCTCCATGCTCGGCCTTCCTTCCCCAAATTTTACCTTATAGTGTTGTCTGCAGTGCATGAATATCACTTTTCAGTTTTGCTTTTTTTTTTTTTGAGACAGAGTCTCACTCTGTCTCCCAGGCTGGACTGCAATGGCCGGATCTCAGCTCACTGCAAGCTCCGCCTCCCGGGTTTACGCCATTCTCCTGCCTCAGCCTCCCGAGTAGCTGGGACTACAGGTGCCCACCACCTCACCCGGCTAGTTTTTTGTATTTTTTAGTAGAGACGGGGTTTCACCGTGTTAGCCAGGATGGTCTCGATCTCCTGACCTCGTGAGGCCGCCCGTCTCGGCCTCCCAAAGTGCTGGGATTACAGGCTTGAGCCACCGCGCCCGGCCAGTTTTGCTTTATTTTACCAAAAATATTTTAATCGTATTTTTTAAAATATAAAAGTTCACTCTGATCCCTACAGCAACATAGCAACTCTTTTTAATATTTTTGTTCTCTTGTCCAATGCCTAACTCTTAATGTAACTGTTTTTAATAGAGCTATAGTTACTGTGTGCATTCATATGGGTTTGGAAAAAAAGGTTAACATGTTCCTGATCCATGTAGTTTTTTTATATCACTGAATATTATTATATTGAATTGATATACTAACCAGTCAGCTATTATTGGGTATATTGTTAGTTCCAACTTTTCACTAGATAATGCCACAGTAAATAATTCAATACATATACTCTTCTTTTGACTTATTTCCTTAGAATAAATTCTTAGTTGGGGGTGGAATTCTTGGGTCAAAGGGTATTAACAGATTTTTTAATTGATTCTTACTATGCCACACACCGAAGCTTAGCCATGTCAGCTTTAATAATAAATTTATATTCAGTGTTTTGCTTTTATTCAAATGAAGACTTAAAAGTTATACCCACTTCTGTTTTCCAGACAGGAAATCTGCCTCATTCCTACCGGCTCATCAGTGTTGTCAGTCACATTGGTAGCACTTCTTCTTCAGGTGAATAGCCATCATAATTTCAGCATTTTATCAATGAACTAGTCAGCATTTGCTCCTTATTACATTGCTCTTTGCCTAGCTTTGTGAGGTATGTTTTTCTTTTTTCTTTTCTTTTTTTTTTTTTTTTTTGATCCAGTCTCACTCTGTCACCCAGGATGGAGTGCAGTGGCACAATCTCAGCTCACTGCAGCCTTCACCTCCTGGGTCCAAGTGATTCTGCTGTCTCAGCCTCCCAAGTAGCTGGGATTACAGGCATGCACCACCAGGCCCAGCTAATTTTTGCATTTTTAGTAGAGATGGGGTTTCACCATGTTGGCCAGGCTGGTCTTGAACTCCTGAGATCAAGAGATCCACTCACCTTGGCCTCCCAAAGTGCTGGGATTACGGACGTGAGCCACCACGCACGCCCAGCCCATGAAGTGTAAGTTTTTCAAGAAAATCTTTGAAATCTACTTTGATCACACTCAGTGTGAATTGTGTTAATAGGTGTAACTGTTTTGATTTCTCTATTCATAAGTGACCTGAATTCCCCTGAACAAAATACATTAATCAAAAATGGTGCCCCAGTGTAGCATATGCCTCCTTAATTCTCTGTGTATATAAAAATATTTTTTCTTCTTTTCTTTCCTTTTTTTTTTTTTTCCAAGAGACAGGGTCTCACTCTGTCACCAAGCTGGAGTGCAGTGGCACCATCATTAGCTTATTGCAGCATTGAATTCCTGGGCTCAGGAGCTCAAGAGATCCTCCTGCCTCAGCCTGCTGAGTAGCTGAGACTACACGTGCATGCCACCACACCTGACTCATTTTTAAAAATTTTTTGTATGGACAGGTTCTTGCTTTGTTGCCTAAGCTGGTTTCAAACTCCTGGCCTCAAGCAGTCCTCCTGCCTTGGCCTCCCAAAGTGCTAGGATTACAGGAGTGAGCCACTGTGCCTGGCCTGTATGTTTTTTCAATAGGTTTTAGACACAGTGTTGAGGATAAGGTGAATGTGGTAGTTTTTTTTTCTTTTTCTCAAACTTCCTGCACCTGAGATAAATTCAATGTGTTTTTATTTTTTATTTGTTTATTTTTTGGGACAGAGTCTTGCTCTGTCTCCCAGGTTGTAGTGCAAGTGGTGCTATCTCGGCTCACTGCAACCTCCACCTCCTGGGTTCAAACAGTTCTCCTGCCTCAGCCTCCTGGCACGCCCGGCTAATTTTTGTATTTTTAATAGAGATGGGGCTTCACCATGTTGGTCAGGCTGGTCTCAAACTCCTGACCTTGTGATCCGCCTGCCTCAGCCTCCCAAAGTGCTGTGATTACAGGTGGGAGCCATCACACCCAGCTTCGGTGTGTTTTTAAAAACCTTGATTTTAAGATGTTATTTGTTTCAGGTCATTATATTAGTGATGTGTATGACATTAAGAAGCAAGCGTGGTTTACTTACAATGACCTGGAGGTATCAAAAATCCAAGAGGCTGCTGTGCAGAGTGATCGAGATCGGAGTGGCTACATCTTCTTTTATATGCACAAGTAAGAAACTTTGCCAAATAATGAGTTAAAAATCACCTGAACTCTTTTCTTTGTTGTTTGTTTGCTTTGTTTTTTGGTTTTTTTCCTTTGAGGATAAAATGTTCCCATCAGTTGATTGGTTGAAAATTTTTGGTTTTTGTTATCTTTGGTTAGGGTCTGTCTCTCGATATTTCCCTATAAGTCCAGAATATTTTCTCTCATAACTCAGCATTAATTGCTCATTACACAGTAGTATCTAGGTATGGAAGTTTGGATAATTTGTTTTATGATAGAAGATGTCCTGTCATAATAAATCTTTTTGGTCATCCAGTTTTATCACCTAGAAGATCTGATTTATATGTATGGGAATTACCTAGCATGTTTATTAAAGCTAACTATTGTCAGTTCCCCTCTATTCTTAAAAATTAGCATTCAAAGGGTTAAGATCAAATGAGTGAACTGCTTTTTTAATAAAATACAGGCATGAAATGGAATTGTGAAGGCCTTATCTGTATCAATTTTATTTTACTTTTTCTCCTGCCTGTTATTTGTTTCTACTTACTAAATTTCCTGTTTTATTTTTTGCTTGTTTTATCATAAGGGAGATCTTTGATGAGCTGCTGGAAACAGAAAAGAACTCTCAGTCACTTAGCATGGAAGTGGGGAAGACTACCCGTCAAGCCTCGTGAGGAACAAACTTCTGGGTTGGCAGTGTGCGCTGCATATTCTTACTGCTGCCCACCTCACCTTTCCTTTGCTGAAGGAGAATTTGGAATTCTGCTTGATGCGGGAGCAACAAACAGCTCAGGGCCAAACCAAAAGACAAAAATTGGAGTTACATAGAATGCTCCATGCTATTTTATGGAAACTTTGGTCTCACATCTGTAGCTGATTATCCTTTTTCTCCTGTAAGAGTGGCACTTCCTTTTGTCTTAGGAATACATGTTGTAAATATATATCTGTGTGTGTGTGTATACACACACACACACACACACACACAGGATGAATGGAGCCTTAAAGAGTTAGGATGAGCCCCCAGAATATGCCTGCTCAAAATTAATAGCACAGCAGTTTGGAGAAGAAATGAAGGTGTCAAAGAGTCCATTCACCTGAAAAATGTGTGAAGATGTACTTATCAGTTGGCTTTTAACTTTTATGTTCCTTGAGTAGTTTCACTCAAGTCTGTAACCTTTTGCGTGTGTTTCCTTATTAGTAAAGTTCACTGGAAAGCCAGCTCTTCATGTTACACTAATGACAGTTTGTTCTCTTTGCAAGAGAGGGGCATTGCTGTCACCTAACTTGAGGAGCTATTTTTTTTGTTGTTGTCTGGAAATTTCATGAATTTGTGATGTCTTTGCTGTTTACATGCAGTCCCAAGAAATGGATTGTTGGTGCTTTGGAATATGTTACAGTCCCACATTTGATATTCTTCATATACTTTGTTCTCTCTAAGGAGATTTCTTCACACAGTATGTTCATCATATATCATCATCATTATTTTGGTGGTAAAGATAGAATCTTTTTTCTTTTTTTTTTGTCATTCTACCATGGAGCAGCATTACCCTAATGGATTGCAACCAGAACTTTAAACAGGTAGAAAGATATTTCTCCAATTGGGACTCCGCAACAGGAGTACTTAGGGATAAGGAAGAATGCTAGCATCTCTTTCTCTCAAATATAGGGAGGGTAAGAAGAGTGTTCTTCTGATAAAGCTAAAATTCTGGACCACTAAAGCTAAAAGTCCTATTGCAAGTATGAAATTAAGACGGGCGGATCACGAGGTCAGGAGATCGAGACCATCCTGGCTAACACGGTGAAACCCCGTCTCTACTAAAAATACAAAAAACTAGCCGGGCGAGGTGGCGGGCGCCTGTAGTCCCAGCTACTCCGGAGGCTGAGGCAGGAGAATGGCGTGGACCCGGGAGGCAGAGCTTGCAGTGAGCTGAGATCTGGCCACTGCACTCCAGCCTGGGCGACAGAGCAAGACTCCGTCTCAAAAAAAAAAAAAAAAAAAAAAAAAATAGGATTGCAATTAAAATGTGATTGGCTTAGGTAATCCCAAGAACTAAAAAATAACAAAGGTGCGTAATATATTTATCTACTTTTTAGTTGCTCTGAGTTGAGGCAAAGTAGAGTGGCAACATTAAGCGCTATGCTAGTCACTTAGCTGACATAACCAGCTTGGTTAAGCAGCTTATAAAACCATATAAAGAATTCTTTTGAGGATGGAATTCTGTCCACAAAATAATTTTGTGAGCCCAGATATCATTAGGATCACACAGAGTTAAGTGTAGCAAAATGAAACCATCGTTGTATTATTTCATGATTTTTCTTTTATTATAAACAAGGGATTATTCTTTAGTTCTCAGAGGTAGGGACAAACCACATCAGGTTTTCAGAAGGAAAAAACATTTAAAAACCCACCATCACTTGAGAGAATTGCTTGAACCCAGGAGGCAGAGGTTGCAGTGAGCCAAGATCACATCATTGCACTGCAGCCTGGGTGACAGTGAGATTCCATCTCATAAAAAAAAAAAGAAAGAAAAGAAAAAAAAAACACACAAATCATCATCACAGAAGATGCAACATATTTTCTGAAAGATTGCCTTAAGAGATCTCCAGCCCTACTCTTGGAACTTGGATGTATTCTAATATAGTAACCTAAGTTTTGATTATTTGAATTATATATGGCCTCACCAGTTTTGCTTAACTACTGATAAATGTTTTGCCTCCTACCATCTACCTATATACATTATTGTAATGAATGTTCCAAAATGGTAGAGTGGTAGAAAATGCCATAGTAGTTTAGAGCAGAGGAAAATATTTGTTTTAAAACTAGCTTTAAAATTTTGTTTCATTTCTACCAGGAGACTCTTTGGTTTGGTTTGATTTTGCTTGGAAATAATTGGTTTTCTTATAAATGAGTGAAGTGGTGATAAAATTCTTTGGCTAGTTATTAATTATTTTACCTGTCTTTGCATTTGAGAGGCACTGTTAAAAATTATTGGGAAAAATTTAAAGTGCAGGCTGCATTAAAACATGGAGAAAAATAGAAATAATGCCATAAGTGTAGATTGCCTCATGAAGCAGCCTCGTTTGAATTGCTTTCATAGCTTTCATATGTGTGTGGTTTAGAAGTACACTTACCTCAGAAACCTGATTTGATCTCATGTCTTGGGCAGGAGTTGTTGAAATAGGTTATAGGAATATATAAGTTATCTCACTGCTCATGTACTTGCATGTTTGGGACTCAAATTTTACTTGATGTCTGTCCATTCTTGTGGCCCTGTCAGCCTTCTCCTTCCTTTACTCCTTTAATCTATTTCTTTGACTACCAATGGAGATTTCAGCTGGACTATGTTGATGGGGCTTGTTGTTTTTTTTGAGCTGGCTGTATATATTTTAAAATTATAAATAGATAATATATTATTTTTTGCACATTGTTATCAGTTTGCCCAGAATTGGGGATAGGGCAGTTAGCATGTTGGGGCCAGGAAGGGACAAGTTAGATAAAGACTGAGTGCTTCCGTTGCAGGCAGTTTGCACAATACCTAATTAACCTTCCTATTGAAAATACCAAATGTGTGGTTACATTACTTTAAGTGACATTGAATTGGAACTTGATGGCAGTTAGTTCTAGATACAGCATTTTGATCTTTGTTGGAATTTTAAGGGAAAAATAAACTACATATTTGTTTATTTTAATCCCCTGATAGTACTGAAGGTTGGAAAGTTGCATGTAGCTGGATGCTGTTAATTTCTTTAATAGCCATGACTATAATTTAAGCCTATGAGAAGATAGACTGTTTCATAGGGATATATTCACATGTGTGTGCACACTCAGGAGTTTTGTCTCAGCAGGATAGAATAAGCAAATCCATGAATTGGTCTTCTGTTAATACTTTGATTCTAAAAATTATTTGTTTACTTGCTATGGTCTGTTCATTCTGGGCCTAACTTTAAAGGCTCAAAAACAAATACAACAAATGTAAATATGTTTACATTTTAAGACGTATGCAGTGGTACTTACAGATCAGTTAATTAACTCCAGAAAGCAAATGTTAGACTACACATTTATTTTTCTCCTTGATCAAGTGTAAAATTCTGAAACAGAGGCTTTAAAACCTCAGCAAAATAATCCATGAATTTACTGATTCTTCTATATCGTGTATAGTTACCATTATGTAACTGTACACGTGTACAGCTACGGATATAGTTGTATAATGAAAATTATCTGCAAACACCTAAATTAAAAGAGAGAAAAAGTAGTTTGTAAACTCATTTGTGGTCTACTGAAAAGAGGTTATATTAAAGCAAATAAAAATATTTTCCTTCTCTGTCCTCTGAAATGATTGCAGTGGATACTCTTAGTTATCCCATTTTGTGGGGGTGGAGGGCCTTTTTAATTTAATTGACCCCCCGAAGTGGTCTTTTGTTTTAAACGGGTGGGGGGCGGGGAGGAAACAGCTGGGTCTCCAAGTACATGTGGATTTTGTATATATAGGAGATTTTTAGAAAAATCAACAACCCAACACCAGATGCAAGTCACATAAAAGTGTTCCAATAAAATGGATGAATGTCTTTTTCCTCCCCATTTTGCTTTATACTGAGTATTGCACTCTTGCAAGTGTATGCAAAAACTAAATAGACTTCTGCCCTCCTCTTTTTATTGCATTACTTCAAAATTCTAATTTTGTCTCTACTGATATGTCTTATTAACATCTGAAAAATATATATATATTTTATTGGAAAATTCTAGTTTGTTAGGCCTTGAAAGTTTTGTGACAGTTATTTTGCTGTGTTTCACCACAATCATTCACCTTATGGCATGCTTTGATTACTAGACTTCAGGCAGTCTCATTCATTATATCATACTTACACACAATAGTAAGTTGTCTCCATGTGTGCTATATGTCTGAGGTGTATGGAGTTTTTATTTAAAAAGTGTGCCAGGCTGAATATAAGCATTTGATTTTGTAACATTGGACTTTTCTTAAAAGTATAGAGGTTCAAAGTATAGGTATATCCATTGGCATAAGAATAGAGAGGGTGAGGGTCTGGACCAGCATCCAGGTTTGTCCAGTCACACGCCAGAAACTGGTCTTCAAAAATAGTGGGCCTGTGTGAAGAGTGAGACCACATGTGGGTGTGCACACCTCTTGTCCCCAGGTTTCCCTCCCTTTGAACTTATCCTTCCCTCCCTAACTTCTCTGGCCTATTGTCATTGTTGTTTCTTTACATTTAAGGAGAGAAAAACAAAAATGAGATTCGTACACTTTGCCTAATTGAGCCACTACCAGGTTTTCTGGCAGCTGTGGCCACATTATTTGTGAGATGGTTTTTTTTCTTTATGTTCAGAGTGACTTCTGATTCTGATTCTTTATGTTTTGTATGGAGCGGCACTTTTATCTGTGTTTTAGCAGAACTGTTCCTCTGTATTCTTTACGGTTTTTGTTTGTTTCCTTTTTAAATTATGCATAGAGTTTTTTTGTGTGTATGAAATTAAAGCCTTTATTAACCTTCTGTTGATTTGACTGTTATTTCTGAAAAGGACACATTCTTGCTGATACTTATAACAACCTGTTCAAAGTTGTGGAAATCACCTTCTGTTGGCTTTCTGACATGGACTTCCTTGCAGCATTGTTACTTCTTAAAAGGAACAGAATGGCAAACCAGTGTTTGGCCGTAGTCCCCATTGATTATTGTTATTTTCATCTGAGGAGCCTGTGAGGCTTTGTGGAGGCTTCTGGGTAAGTTTGTAAACCTAGCATTGGCCTTCACTAGGCTCTTCCTTTGTCTTATTATTAAGGGTTGGGAGAAGAAGTGAAATAGCATATGCATTTCTTACTTGCCTTTAGGTCTCAAGCCTAGCCCTAGTGGATGTGCTGCCCTCACGGTACTGTTTCGTATTTGTGAAACCTCCTAAGAGGGTAGTCTTATGGACCATTCAACTCTCCTTCAACCCTTTAACTTACCCACTGAGTAAGGCAGTAAGGAAAGTAAATGTGAAAAGGAAAAGCTGTTACTCTGGGGAAGATGTAAACCTGCAAAATGCTTCAGCCTACCTGCCATAGATAAAAATGAGTCATGATAGAGGACAAGCTAGGTAGGGTAGTGCCTCAGAACTCTAATGTTCCATGGAGTGTTTGTGCTCTTCTAAGAAGAGAAAACTCTAGAACAGGAGTATTAAAAATGATGCAATACCTCAGGATAGAAACAATCTAGCGACCTTCTTAGAAGTTGAAATGAGGACCATAGGCTCCTTTTGGGGAATCATCTTTCTGAAGGAAGAGGTACATTATTAAACAAAAGTGGCATTTGCCACAGAAGTTTGTGCTCATAGGCACAAACTTTAACTGCAAATTTTCACTTCAATTGGAGTAGGACTAATATCGGTGAGAAAATGAGACCCCACAGTCAGGGTTGGGTACTGCTTTACAACCACAACTCCTCTTCTCAAAACAGTCCTTTTTCTTTCTTCAGGTTTTGTTGCTTCCATCGAGGCAGAGCGGAGAAGGCAGCTGGAGTCATCCCAAAGGCCTGAGTGAAATCTTCAATGCACAGGTGTTCCTAGAAGAGAGGGACCAGAGGGCAAAGGTCACATATCCTTTCCTCCTCCCTTACCCTCAGATGCCATTTGCTCTGATGAGTCATATAGATGTGGTGTATATAATCAAATAAATGAAGAGTAAACACAAGCAATGTCAGGAGAGCCAGAAAAGGGATGGAGAGGAGGCAAATATGGTATTTTGGTATTCCAGAGGTTTATCCCTGGATTTTTTTTTTTTTTTTTTTTTTCTCAGACCATGTCTTGTTCTGTTGCACAGGCTGGAATGCAGTGGCATGAACTCAGTTCACTGCAACCTGCAACCTCCACCTCCTGATTTTAAGCGATTCTCCTGCCTCAGCCTCCCAAGTAGCCGAGATTACAGGCATGCACCACCATGCCCTGCTAACCTTTGTATTTTTAGTAGAGACGGGGTTTTACCATGTTGGCCAAGCTGGTCATGAACTCCTGACCTCAAGTGATCCACCCTACTCGGCCTCCCAAAGTGCTGGGATTACAGGTGTGAGCCACCACACCTGGCCTGATCCCTGAATTTTTAACAATGAAAAGATAATAGTGTGGTAGATTGAGATCTTCTTTTTACAAGGGTCAAGTTCACATTAGCCCAAATAAGAATTAGGACTCTTCTTTCCAAGCCTTAGTTTTCCTCTCTATTAAATGGGAAACGTTTCTTTTTTTTTTTTTTAAGACAGAGTCTTACTCTCTTCCTCAGGCTAGAAAGCAGTGGCACACGATCTGGACTCACTGCAACGTCCACCTCCCAGATTCAAGCAATTCTCCTACCTCAGCCTCCTGAGTAGCTAGGACTACAGGCACCTGGCACCACGCCTGGATAATTTTTGTATTTTTAGTAGAGATGAGGTTTTGCCTTTTGGCCAGGCTGGTCTCGAACTCCGGCCTCAGGTGATCCACCCACCTTGACCTCCCAAAGTGCTGGGATTATAAGCGTGAGCCACCACCTCCAGCCAGGAACATTTCTTAAAGGCAAATTTTCACTTGCTTTTATGAAAATGAAAATAATATTACATATGAAAGTATACTGAAAACAAATTAGGCAGGCATGGTGGCACACACCTGTAATCCCAGCTGCTCTGGAGGCTGAGGCAGGAGAATCACTTGAACCCAGGAGGCAGAGGTTGCAGTGAGCTGAGATCGTGCCACTGCACTCCAACCTGGGCGATAATTTTCCATCTCACAAACACAAAACAAAGTATGTTGTTCATTTACCTCCACTTAAACAGTGAATCCAAGCTGCCCACAAAGTAAGCAGATGAGCCCTATAAGGGTATCTGCTCTAGTCTGGGTATATGAGATTTTATTAGGGCCAGGTGTGGTGGCTCACGTCTGTAATTCCAGCACTTTGGGAGGCCAAGTCAGGCAGATTGCTTGAGTTCAGGAATTCAAGACCAGCCTGGGCAACATGGTAAAACCCTGTCTCTACCAAAAAAATACAAAAATTAGCCAGGTATGGTGGTGCACATCTATAGTCCCAGTTACTCAGGAGGCTGAGGTGGCAGGATCGCTTGAGCCCAGGTGGCAGAGGTTGCAGTAAGCCAAGATAGTACCATTGTACTCCAGCCTGGGTGAAAGAACAAGACCCTGTCTCAAAAAAAAACATTTTATTGCTATCACAGGACATACAACTCTTCTAGCAAAAGCCTGTCACCCTCAGGAGAAGTCTCCCTCCTGGGCCCTACTTTGCTTTGGATCAAGTTAACAGACTGCCTGCAAGGGAAGTAGGACCCACTCCAGCCCTAATGGATGGAGCAAAGTAGGAATCAAGTCTCCATATACTGCTGTGGCACTTACAAAGGAATTGAGGCAGATTTGAATATTCCCATTTTCAGGTGATGCAGCTAAAGTTTAAGAAAGTCAGGCCAGCGCGTTGGCTCACACCTGTAATCCCAACACTTTGGGAGGCCAAGGCAAGTGGATCACGAGGTCAGGAGTTCGAGACCAGCCTGGCCAACATGGTGAAACCCTGTCTCTACTAAAAATACAAAAATTAGCTGGGCGTGGTGGCAGGCACCTGTAATCCCAGCTGCTCTGGAGGCTGAGGTGGGATAATTGCTTAAACCTGGGAGGCAAAGGTTGCAGTGAACGAGATGGCACCACTGCACTCCAGCCTGGGCGACAGAGCCAGACTCCATCTCAAAAAAAAAAAAAAAGTCAAGGTCACCTCATTCCAATATATGTTCCACTGCACCATACTGACTTTCTTTCTTGAGTTTCAGGTATACTGTAAAGCCCTCTTGTCAGCTTTCAACTCCCAGACCTGCAAGGTAAGCTGTTAACACTTGCAGTTGGCCACAATTTTACCATTGTAGATAGCTCCATCACTCTTGGCTTACAGGTTTGGTTCCCAGTTAAAAGGCAACTTGTTGGCCAGGCACAGCGGATCACCTGAGGTCATGAGTTCGAGACCAGCCTGGCCAACATGGTGAAACCGCGTCTCTACTAAAAATACAAAAAATTAGCAGGCATAGTGGTGGGAACCTGTATTCTCAGCTACTCGGGAGGCTGAAGCAGGAGAATAGCTTGAACCCGGGAGGCGGAGGCTGCAGTAGCCAAGATCATGCCACTGCACTCCAGTCTGGGCAACACAGTGAGACTCTGTCTCAAAAAAAAGAAAAGACAACTTGTTAATCCTCATCAGTTTTGTATATTCTTCTGTGAATGTGTCAGATTATTTTGTAGGAGGAGGTTTTGCTTAGAGAGTGGGAGGGTAGCAGCACAAGGTACAACTGAGGTCGGGGGAAGGATTCCAGTAGAAGACACTAGGAAGGCCAAAGAACAAATTCAGAACTAAATTTTGCCTAGCTTTTTGAGTGGAAAAAATATTTAGATAAACAAGTCATACCAGCTTCTCTCATCCTGTGAATGATCCAGAAGATTAGATAGCACAATTTTACATTTTTACTCTTGGCTAGGAAATCACAACTGGAAGTCACTACCTTTCTAAGCTTTGGGTGTGTTCAGCCATAAGATGAAGAAATTCACTGAAATAACTTTTGTTCCCAGCACTAAGATGATAATGACACTGTTTAAGGCAAGCTAAATAAACAGTTAAGAGTCCCAAATTAAAGTTGCTATAAAACAGCATCTCCCAGCCTTCATCTCTGCTGCTCTAAGCACCAAGAGGTAGACAGGGTAGAGGCGAGACTTGTGGGTTTCCTTTAATACTTAGGCTGCTCTGCTAAGATGGAGTTGCCCTAGGGAACATTTTATTGACTCTCACAGAGAGCCCTGAATTAAACGGCTTCTTAGTAAATACCTATAGATGGATTTCAACCTCAGGGGGGTCTGATGCTCCAGATCTCTAACCTGTCATTAGATTTGCCTCCCACCCTGGGCATTCTCTCAAGTTTCCTGGAAGCCTTCCCCACTCCCCGAGGCAGGGTAGGGGAGTGTTTGGTTTTGGTTTGGGGCTTCTTTTTGTTTTTTGCGGGGGAGGTTGAGACAGGGTCGTGCTCTGTCACCCATTCTGGAGTGTGGTGACACAATCACAAATCACCTGCAGCCCCAATCTCCTGGGCTCACCCTCCTGGGTAGCTGGGACAACAGGTGCACGCCACCACACCGGGCTAATTTTTGTATTTTTTTGTAGAAACAGTGTCTCACTTTGTTGCCCAGGCTGGTCTCAAGCTCCTGGGCTCAAGCAATCTGCCTGCCTTGGCCTCCCAAAGTGCCTGGGATTACAGGCATGAGCCACCGCACTCAGCTGAGTACTTGGTTTTGGAAGAAAGAGGATAAATATAAATGATATGGGGATCAGTGGATGGGGAAGAGCTGCCATACCCCACATCTGTGTGTAGCACCCTCCCCTCAGGTTCCTCACAGCTGTGGCTGCTATGTCCTAGGTCTTTGCTGTCTCTGGTCCAGCCTGGCTCTTCAGCTTTGTTAGGACTGCTGGACTCTGACCCCTCAGGCTAGATAGCAGGGACTACCCATCCTAGTGGACTTGTATCTTTCCGTTGGTCCTGTTCCTGAACCTGCAGTCCTGCCAGCTGATTACCAGCCTCACCCATGCCCACATCCGCCTCCCTGTTGTTTACTCATCAGTGCACAAATACTTAGATTACCATCTTGCTCTGCCTGCAGCCAGACCCACCACCCCACTGTTGTCACTGGCTCACCTTGCAAGATTGGAGCAGAGAGATCTGAAAAGCTCTCCTACACTCCCACGTGACACTGAACTCTGCTCTCCCACAAGAGTGTATACTACTTCCATGATTAAAAAATCAGCTGTAGTCGGGCATGGTGGCTCATGCCTGTAATCCCAGCACTTTGGGAGGCCAAGGCGGGTGGATCACGAGGTCAGGAGATTGAGACCATCCTGGCTAGTGCAGTGAAACCCCATCTCTACTAAAAATACAAAAAAATTAGCCCGGTGTGGTGGCTGGCGCCTGTAGTCCCCAGCTACTTGGGAGGCTGAGGCACAAGAATGGCGTGAACCCGGGAGGCGGAGCTTGCAGTGAGCGGAGATCCGGCCACTGCACTCCAGCCTGGGCAACAGAGCCAGACTCCATCTCAAAAAAAAAAAAAAAAAAAAAAATCAGCTATAGGCCGGGCGGGCGCCGTGGCTCATGCCTCTAATCCCAGCACTTTGGGAGGCCAAGGTGGGTGGATCACAAGGTCAAGAGATCGAGCCCATCCTGGCTAACATGGTGAAACCCCGTCTCTACTAAAAATACAAAAATTACCCGGGCGTAGTGGCAGGCGCCTATAATCCCAGCTACTCGGGAGGCTGAGGCAAGAGAATGGCGTGAGGCGGGACGCGGTGGCTCAAGCCTGTAATCCCAGCACTTTGGGAGGCCGAGATGGGCGGATCACGAGGTCAGGAGATCGAGACCATCCTGGCTAACACGGTGAAACCCCGTCTCTACTAAAAAAATACAAAAACTACCCGGGCGTGGTGGCGGGCGCCTGTAGTCCCAGCTACTCGGGAGGCTGAGGCAGGAGAATGGCGTGAACCCGGGAGGCGGAGCTTGCAGTGAGTGGAGATCGCGCCACTGCACTCCAGCCTGGGC